>NW_026973825.1:0-102599 GCF_035594125.1 Scylla paramamosain | reverse complement strand
TCAGAAATTCACAGTGTTTTCTTGACCGGCTTCGCTGGGTCACTGTGTTAGGGAAGAGGAAGAGGAGGAGGATGAGGATATAGAAGTGAAATGTAAGCATAGGTAGGTTTTAAGTTAGTGTCGGTAAGGTTTAGGTGATATTATTTAAGAATTGGTGATGTTAGGTTAGGCCACGTCAAGTTGAAGTAGTGTTAGATTGTAAGGTTAAGTAAGGTTTGGCTGTGTAAAAGATGAGGTGAGGATTAAGAGTTAAGATAGTGTGTTAGGTTAGGTAAGTTAAGGATAGGTTAGACTAGCATAGTTTAAGTTTATATTAGATGAATTTACATTAACTTGCATAGGTTAGATTAGGAATTAGATTAAAGTAAGATTTGGATGACATAGGTTACGTTAGATCATGTTAAGTTATAGCAGATTAATTAGGTTAGTTAAGGTAATTGAGTTAGCAAAGGTTGCATTAGGTTAAACTAGCATAAGTGAAGAAGTTAAGTTAGATTAGGTGAGGAATGAGTAGGTTAAGATGAGAGGGAGGTGAGGTTAAGTTAAGATTGGAGGTGAAGTGTAGTTGGAAAATGTCATAGGAAAAAATTGTAGTTAATATTGGATGCAAAATATCAAAGTAAGAAGTTAGCTAAAGAATTTTTAACGTTGGGAATAGTAATCCATATATATATATATATATATATATATATATATATATATATATATATATATATATATATATATATATATATATATATATATATATATATATATATATATATATATATATATATATATATATATATATATATATATATATATATGGGAGTATATATTTTTTGTAACTGTGAATGATAAGATTCCATTTTTCAGTGTTGCCATGGTGACGGTGGTGGTGGGCCATGATACAAGATGCGGGAGGTGGAGTTTGTGCCCGATGGAGAGCATGCAGCTGGACAAATTGTGTTGCTCATTGAGGTCAGACTGGAGTTTACATGTGTCCACCTCCTTCACCATCATTGGTGGACACTTCACCACTTGAGTGTTAGTGAAAATAGTGCTCTCTTTGTTACTTTATTTGTATATCAGAAAAATTGCATAAGGTCCAGTTAGGTTGTCTAGACTATAAGTTTTAAAATGAGAAAATAAATCTACATATTTTTTAAAAAGCAAACAGTTAAGGCATTGTAAAGTAAAAGTCAAAATGTATTTTGAGTTTATTATTTTTTTTGCAATCTAACAACTTTCATGTATAATGAAATAAATACATTCATCAAACTTAATATCATATTTAATAACAGCTAGAGGTACCAATTTGCAGATGTCTATGGAAAATTTGTATGATAATCTTGTGGCCAACAAAAAAGGATACAATGAATGATGACTTATTATTGTAAGAAATCTTTCAGAGTTGTTGTTGTGTACTTTCACATTCCATAGAGACAGGTTTTTCCTTCACTTTTCCAGCATTTAAAAAGTGATAATTTCAACAGGATGCTTGAGCTGTCACGGTGCTGCTGCTGTTGTCTGCCATCATCCCCCTGACCACAGACCACCCTGCAGACCCACCTTCATCCTGGGTGCCACACGTCACTGCTGCTACAACTCAGAGCAACTGGAGCGCAAGCCAGGAAGGGAGTTAGTAACTTTTCACTTAATTTGTTGTTTATTTGAGGGCCTAATGACAGACACATAATGGAATGAGTATTTGTGAATGTTTGTTTATATCTAGATACAGCATTCACATATCTTTTAAGTGCCACCTTCCAAAAACAATGTCAGCCAGAAAAATAACTGATGAATCTAATTACATTTCAAGTCAAAAAGTTTTCCTTTAACCACTTTGCTCCAGATGCTTAAAAACATGCGTTGCTCACATACATGGCGTCGCGTAGGCTCGTGAGTGGTAACTTATCTAATTTCTAATAATTTCTAATATAATTTCTGTGTGTGTGTGTGTGTGTGTGTGTGTGTGTGTGTGTGTGTGTGTGTGTGTGTGTGTGTTTTATGTATGAGTGACACTGGCCAAGGGCAACAAAAATCCAATAAAAAAATATGCCCACTGAAATGGCAGTCCCATAAAAGGGTCAAAGCAGTGGTCAAAAGTTGATGAATAAGTGTCTTGAAACCTCCCTCTTGAAGGAATTCAAGTCATAGGAAGGTGGAAATACAGAAGCAGGCAGGGAGTTCCAGAGTTTACCAGAGAAAGGGATGAATGATTGAGAATACTTGTTAACTCTTGCATTAGAGAAGTGGACAGAATAGGGGTGAGAGAAAGAAGAAAATCTTGTGCAGCGAGGCCGTGGAAGGAGGGGAGGCATGCAGTTAGCAAGATCAGAAGAGCAGTTAGCATGAAAATAGCGGTAGAAGACAGCTAGAGATGCAACATTGCGGCAGTGAGAGAGAGGCTGAAGACAGTCAGTTATGTTTGTGTGTGTGTGTGTGTGTGTGTGTGTGTGTGTGTGTGTGTGTGTGTGTGTGTGTGTGTGTGTGTGCGCTGATGCAGCTGAGAAGGTTGCCTTATGATAATTATTGACAAATGAAGGTAATGGATGCGCATGTCATTACTACTTTTTTAAGTGTGTGTGTTATGTACACACACACACACACACACACACACACACACAAAAGAGAAGTAATAGACACGCATCCTTTACCTTCATTCATCAATAATTGTCATAAGACGACCTTCCCAGCTGCATCATTACACACACACACACACACACACACACACTTACACACCACGTAGTGTAGTGGTTAGCACGCTCGGCTCACAACCAAGAAGGCCCAGGTTCGAATCCCGGGCACGGTGAGGCAGATGGACAAGCCTCTTAATGTGTAGCCCTCTTAATGTGTAGCCTCTTAATGTGTAGGTACAGGATGTAACCCGAGGTGATGTGACTTTGCTGCCCCGGTGTGTGGTGTGTCATTGGCCTCAGTCCTACCCAAAGATCAGTCACCATGAGCTCTGAGCTCTTACACACACACACACACACACACACACACACACACACACACACACACACACACACAGAGAGAGAGAGAGAGAGAGAGAGAGAGAGAGAGAGAGAGAGAGAGAGAGAGAGAGAGAGAGAGAGAGAGAGAGAGAGAGAGAGAGAGAGAGAGAGAGAGAGAGAGAGAGAGAGAGAGAGAGAGAGCAAAATGGCAATGAATGAAACAGGGAGGAGGGGGAACTGTGTGTGAAGGAAAACATCATCTACGTGAAACATTTGATTGATTATAAAGCACATGTGCATCATATATAGTCATGAATGTGGAGGAACAGCAGAGTGAGTGATCAACCACAGAAAGGAGAGAGTCGGACATGCGGAGAGAATGGAAGGGGAACAATTTGAGAAGATAAGCATGCAAATACATAAATATAAGGTGGAATAACAGTGTTTGGTGGGAAGATGAAAGAGAGATGCCTGTTTATGAAGCAAAATGGTTGTGCAAGAGAGGAATGATTGGAAAACCATTCCCACCAAAGCCAACAGACCTTACACCATATTTTTACAAACCACAGCATCTCTATTCATCCATTCTGTGTGTCTTCTCTTCTCTCTCTCTCTCCACTCTTAATGCTGCTGTGGGTCTCTGGGCTGGAGTACATCAGAGAAAGATTGACACCGACTTATATATGAGAGAGGATGTTGTCTGTAACTATGCTATGGGGACATTGCAAGTTTGTGGGGTGTAGTGAATGAATAAGTGTGTCCTCTATAGCATACTTAAAAACCACACTCTCACATGGAAATCAATCTCTCTCTCTCTCTCTCTCTCTCTCTCTCTCTCTCTCTCTCTCTCTCTCTCTCTCTCTCTCTCTCTCTCTCTCTCTCTCTCTCTCTCTCTCTCTCTCTCTCTCTCTCTCTCTCTCTCTCTCTCTCTCTCTCTCTCTCTCTCTCTCTCACTACAGCCTACAGACTCACTATTTCCTTAACCACACCTCTTGCCTGAAACAAATTAAAAAGGCAGGTGAGAGAGAGAGAGAGTGTATATAAATCTGTTGTTATTGTATTTATTTGTCTATATTTTCCTTACAGAGTGATTGATTGATTAAATGATATATATTGGTGTTAATATATATAGACAGACTGGTATATAGACATTCTGATATGTGATGGCCAGTCCATGGAGCACAAGGTCTTTGTGGACTAATGAATATTTTACACTAAGGTTTAAGACCAGTGTTTTATTCAGCTATCATGAAAAAAAAAAGAAAAAGACAGTACATAATTATTTAGTAAGTAATTCATAACTTTAACCCAATCAAATTATAGATACATGCAAAAAAGAATTATATCAATAACAAAAGTAAATAATAATAATAATAATAATAATAACTATTACAAATTACAAACAATTACATATGTTTATAATAGTAGAGCTGATTACAATTTGAAAACTAATAAATACAATGAATAATTACTTGTTAAGTGTTGTTTTATCAGTAATTTAAAGGAATGTAATGGTTTGTTTTTAACTGTGTCCAAGAGCCGGGTCCAGTGCTTGGTTCCTCGTGAGACGACACTCTGTTGGGCACGGGAGGTTCAGCAGAAGGGTGTCCTCAAGTTACCTGTCTGTCTTAACTGAATATCATGAGCCCGTGTCTCTTGTGTTTGTATTAAGAGCTTTGTATACAAACGCCAAGGTCTGGAATACAGTAATGTCTCCAGTTTCTAGGAGTTTAAGATCCACTGCTATGTTCGGACTTGTTACTGTTTGTCTTATTCCAAATTAGCTTTTTTGGGGCAAGAAATAATTTATGAGTGTAGGTTGCACTAGGAGAGAGAGAGAGAGAGAGAGAGAGAGAGAGAGAGAGAGAGAGAGAGAGAGAGAGAGAGAATGTTTTAGATATTATTATTATTATTATTATTATTATTATTATTATTATTACTGCTACATATTTCTCTCTCTCTCTCTCTCTCTCTCTCTCTCTCTCTCTCTCTCTCTCTCTCTCTCTCTCTCTCTCTCTCTCTCTCTCTCTCTCTCTCTCTCTCTCTCTCTCTTACAATAATAGTTTTACCCTTCTCTCTCATCCTCTCTCCCACTTCCACTCACTCACTCTCTCCCTCCTTTTGCAGCAAATCCCGAGGATCAACGAGGACATGGTGGACCCAGAGATTGCAGCAGCAGTGAGAGAGAGAGAAGCAAGAGAGGAGGGAGAGGAAGGAGAGGGAGGAGGAGAGAGAGGGAGGCCAGGAGGGAGGCACGTCAGAGAGAGAGGGAGAGGAAAAGGTTGATTCTGTTACAACAACAACTGCAACAACAACAACAGTTAGTCAGTGAGGAGGGGGAGGGGCCGTCCTCTGATGCTGAGGATGAGGTATTGTTCAGGGTAAGTAGTAGTAGTAGTAGTAGTAATGCATCATTTTTAAACTTTCCGAGATAATCTTATTTCAACAGGTAGAGATGAAAAAGTCCTCTAACTGACAAAAAAAAAAACATTATCTATTTATTTTGTTATGTAGGCCAGCCAGCCGTGGGGGGGACAAAACTTCAATAAAAGAGACTCTCTGAGGTGTGGCTCCCCAAAATAGAATTGCAAATGGTAGCCAGAATTTACATGAATACTGGAGGGTGCTGTCAGGCCAAACCAGCTCCCCATCTGTGCCTATGCAGTGTCTGGCCAGCCACTAGTGTGTTTTGGGGGCTCAGACCAGCAGATTCCCACTGTTTATTCACTGTTTGTGTTGATGCAGTGTCTGGCCAGCCACTTGTGTGTTTTGGGGGCTCAGACCAGCAGATTCCCACTGTTTATTCACTGTTTGTGTTGATGCAGTGTCTGGCCAGCCACTTGTGTGTTTTGGGGGCTCAGACCAGCAGATTCCCACTGTTTATCCACTGTTTGTGTTGATCTAGTGTTTGGCCAGCCATTTGTGTGTTTTGGGGGCTCAGACCAGCAGATTCCCACTGTTTATTCACTGTTTGTGTTGATCTAGTGTTTGGCCAGCCACTTGTGTGTTTTGGGGGACTCAGACCAGCAGATTCTCACTGTTTATTCACTGTTTGTGTTGATCTAGTGTTTGGCCAGCCACTTGTGTGTATGTAGGGGACTCAGACCAGCAGATTCCCACTGTTTATCCACTGTTTGTGTTGATGCAGTGTTTGGCCAGCCACTTGTGTGTATGTAGGGGACTCAGACCAGCAGATTCCCACTGTTTATCCACTGTTTGTGTTGATGCAGTGTTTGGCCAGCCACTTGTGTGTTTTGGGGGCTCAGACCAGCAGATTCCCACTGTTTATTCACTGTTTGTGTTGATCTAGTGTCTGGCCAGCCACTTGTGTGTTTTGGGGGCTCAGACCAGCAGATTCCCACTGTTTATTCACTGTTTGTGTTGATCTAGTGTTTGGCCAGCCACTTGTGTGTTTTGGGGGCTCAGACCAGCAGATTCTCACTGTTTATTCACTGTTTGTGTTGATCTAGTGTTTGGCCAGCCACTTGTGTGTATGTAGGGGACTCAGACCAGCAGATTCCCACTGTTTATCCATTGTTTGTGTTGATGCAGTGTTTAGCCAGCCACTTGTGTGTATGTAGGGGACTCAGACCAGCAGATTCCCACTGTTTATCCACTGTTTGTGTTGATGCAGTGTTTGGCCAGCCACTTGTGTGTATGTAGGGGACTCAGACCAGCAGATTCCCACTGTTTATTCACTGTTTGTGTTGATGCAGTATTTGGCCAGCCACTTGTGTGTATGTAGCGGACTCAGACCAGCAGATTCCCACTGTTTATCCACTGTTTGTGTTGATGCAGTGTTTGGCCAGCCACTTGTGTGTTTTGGGGGCTCAGACCAGCAGATTCCTACTATTTATCCACTGTTTGTGTTGATCTAGTGTTTGGCCAGCCACTTGTGTTTATGTAGGGGACTCAGACCAGCAGATTCCCACTGTTTATCCACTGTTTGTGTTGATCTAGTGTTTGGCCAGCCATTTGTGTGTTTTGGGGGCTCAGACCAGCAGATTCCCACTGTTTATTCACTGTTTGTGTTGATCTAGTGTTTGGCCAGCCACTAGTGTGTTTTGGGGGCTCAGACCAGCAGATTCTCACTGTTTATTCACTGTTTGTGTTGATCTAGTGTTTGGCCAGCCACTTGTGTGTATGTAGGGGACTCAGACCAGCAGATTCCCACTGTTTATTCACTGTTTGTGTTGATGCAGTATTTGGCCAGCCACTTGTGTGTATGTAGCGGACTCAGACCAGCAGATTCCCACTGTTTATCCACTGTTTGTGTTGATGCAGTGTTTGGCCAGCCACTTGTGTGTTTTGGGGGCTCAGACCAGCAGATTCCTACTATTTATCCACTGTTTGTGTTGATCTAGTGTTTGGCCAGCCACTTGTGTTTATGTAGGGGACTCAGACCAGCAGATTCCCACTGTTTATCCACTGTTTGTGTTGATCTAGTGTTTGGCCAGCCACTTGTGTGTTTTGGGGGCTCAGACCAGCAGATTCCCACTGTTTATTCACTGTTTGTGTTGATCTAGTGTTTGGCCAGCCACTAGTGTGTTTTGGGGGCTCAGACCAGCAGATTCTCACTGTTTATTCACTGTTTGTGTTGATCTAGTGTTTGGCCAGCCACTTGTGTGTATGTAGGGGACTCAGACCAGCAGATTCCCACTGTTTATCCATTGTTTGTGTTGATGCAGTGTTTGGCCAGCCACTTGTGTGTATGTAGGGGACTCAGACCAGCAGATTCCCACTGTTTATCCACTGTTTGTGTTGATGCAGTGTTTGGCCAGCCACTTGTGTGTATGTAGGGGACTCAGACCAGCAGATTCCCACTGTTTATTCACTGTTTGTGTTGATGCAGTGTTTGGCCAGCCACTTGTGTGTATGTAGGGGACTCAGACCAGCAGATTCCCACTGTTTATCCACTGTTTGTGTTGATGCAGTGTTTGGCCAACCACTTGTGTGTTTTGGGGGCTCAGACCAGCAGATTCCTACTATTTATCCACTGTTTGTGTTGATCTAGTGTTTGGCCAGCCACTTGTGTTTATGTAGGGGACTCAGACCAGCAGATTCCCACTGTTTATCCACTGTTTGTGTTGATCTAGTGTTTGGCCAGCCACTTGTGTGTTTTGGGGGCTCAGACCAGCAGATTCCCACTGTTTATTCACTGTTTGTGTTGATCTAGTGTTTGGCCAGCCACTAGTGTGTTTTGGGGGCTCAGACCAGCAGATTCTCACTGTTTATTCACTGTTTGTGTTGATGCAGTGTTTGGCCAGCCACTTGTGTGTATGTAGGGGACTCAGACCAGCAGATTCCCACTGTTTATCCATTGTTTGTGTTGATGCAGTGTTTGGCCAGCCACTTGTGTGTATGTAGGGGACTGAGACAAGTTTATTTAATGTTCAGTGACCCGTTTGCAGGCACAGGGGTGTTGACGAGCTGGGTGTGCAGGAGACAGACAATTACAAAGGTTTACAGTTCAAATGCTACATGTATCTTCAAAATACAGATAATAAGTAGATAAATATTGAAATTAATATAAAATACCATTCTTTATTTAACACTTAACCAAACTTAACCAACATACACACACACGCTAACTCAGACAGTTCCCTAACTACCTTACCATCCCGCAGGAGGCCATGTCGGAGGTGCCGGTGGTGGGGTCGCCAGTTCCGGAGTACGAGGTGGAGGAGGAAAAGGAAGAGGAGGACGAGGAGGAGGCACGGATAAGGAAGAAGAAAAGATTATTACCTGTAGCCCTCCCTCCAGCTGATAAGGGGATATTAAGGAGCCCTTCCTACAGGTGTGTCTGTCTACCTGTGTGTCTCTTTCTATCTCTCCTTTTCATTTTTCCAGTTTCCCATTATTTTCTCCACCCTCTCACTGTCTTTTCTCAGCCTCTCACAACCTGTCACACCCTCTCCCAGCTATTCACAGCCACTCACAGCCTCTCTCTCACTCTATCTCATTCCCAGTGTATCCAGACCATTCCAGACTCACCCCAAACTGTCCCAAACTGTTGGGATGGACTTCCAGTCCATCCCAACTTCTCACAGCCTCTTCCAGCCTTTCACAGCCTCTCTCTCTCTCTCTCTCTCTCTCTCTCTCTCTCTCTCTCTCTCTCTCTCTCTCTCTCTCTCTCTCTCTCTCTCTCTCTCTCTCTCTCTCTCTCTCTCTCTCTCTCTCTCTCTCTCTCTCTCTCTCTCTCTCTCTCTCTCTCTCTCTCTCTCTCTCTCTCATTCCCAATGTATCCAGACCATCCCAGACTCACCCCAAACCATCTCCAAGACTCCCCTTCTCTCTTCCTCTCCTCTCCCTCTCTCTCCCTCCCCTCTCTCACTCTCCTAACTCTCCCCAGGAGAGTCCCCAGTGGTGAGCAGATGGTGATGCTGGAGATGATACTGGCATATTGAGTATTATAATTAGCCATAAACACTTGCTTGCTTACTTTCATGTCTACACAGGTTCGTTCGATGCAAGGAGTTGGCACAGGAGGCGTCCGAGGCTGTGTAGAGCGGCCGTCTGAACCTGGTGCCACAGCTTACTATGTTCAACAGGTGCGTGTGTGTGTGTGTGTGTGTGTGTGTGTGTGTGTGTGTGTGTGTGTGTGTGTGTGTGTGTGTGTTTTTGTGTGGTCATTTCACTATCTATCTATCTGTTTAGTTTGTCTCCATCTGTCTGTCTTTCTGTCATTGGTCTGTCTGTCTGTCTGTGTATTGCAATGATTTTTCAGTTATGTATTTTATTTTTTATTCTTGTGTACTTGTGTCTGTCTGTATGTATGTATGTATCAGTCAGTGAGTCAGTCAGTCAGTCACTCAGTTAGTCAGTTAGTCAGTCATTCAGTCAGTCAGTTAGTCAGTCATTCAGTCAGTTAGTGAGTTAGTCAGTTAGTCAGTCTGTCAGTCACTCACACAGTGTTAATCCTCCTCTTCCTCCTCCTCCTCCTCCTCCTCCTCCTCCTCCTCCTCCTCCTCCTCCTCCTCCTCCTCCTCCTCCTCCTCCTCCTCCTCGTCCACCTCCTCCTCCTCCTCCTCCTCCTCCTCCTCCTCCTCCTCCTCCTCCTCCTCCTCCTCCTGTTCCCCACCACCCCTGCCGAGAGGTGAGTGTATGTACGTGTGTGTGTGTGTGTGTGTGTGTGTGTGTAGTAATAATAGTAATGCTATGTACATATATAAATACTGTTAATATTATTGATAAAAAATATTGATGATGATGATGATGATGATTCAGTGGTGATTATGAAAATGTGCATTACAATATAGGGTAGATATTATTGTTATTACCTGTGTGTGTGTGTGTGTGTGTGTGTGTGTGTGTGTGTGTGTGTGTGTGTGTGTGTGTGTGTGTGTGTGTATGTGTGTGTGTGAGGAATAATTGAATAATTGAATAATTGATGCTCTCTCCTTTGCTATTCATTATATACATGGACAGATGCCTGAAGGAAGTGTGTGTAAGGGAGGATAAAGAGATCATGCTGGCCTATGCAGACGATGTCGCTGTCGTGACAGGAAGCCAACAAGATCTTCAAGAGGCCATGACAAGATGGAATGATGTTTTAAATAGGGAAGGAATGAGAATGAACAAACAAAAAACTTATTTACTAGTGGACAAGCAACAAGTGATGGTGTGGCTCTGAGCCACTGTAGTAGGGATGTTATGGTTTAAGTGTAGGAAGTTGCAAATGCTCACCTAACAATTGCACCTTAGTAGAAAAACACAAACAGGAAGTTTATGCAAGTTTTTATCCTTATATAAAATGTTGTATTGCATCAAACCTCCATACATTACTGTCTCTATCCAGTATGAGACCGGTGTTCAGGAAGCACAAGCATGTGCTGAATAACAAGAAGCCGGCATTGGTGAAGGTGACAACATTTCATCTATTTATACATACTTTTTATTATTAAAGCTTATCTTATAATTATTTCTGAAGAGATTGACTAATTTTTGTAGTATTTATGACTTAGAACTATGATAAAGCTATGAATTGATATAATTCCTGATTTGTTTTATCTTTTCATTATCCTTCCTTTGTTAATTGAGCATTTTATATTACTTAGCTTAAAAATGCAAGAACGGTTCAGAAGTATCCAACCTTGGGCTAAGGGCCAAAATTATGGTATCATTCAAAATGTCCTTCAAAGAAAGCCCTCTGTAATCCAACACACTTAGCCCATTAATCCTTCCATTTCTCATCAATTTGTTCAACATTCATATTTTTCCCTTATAGGGTTGAACAATTTTCATGGGTTCAGAGCAAAAGGCTTCCTCATTCCTCCCCAAGGTATTCTCGGATGGTAAGCAGGTTTGACTCTGGAGCAAACCTGACCAAGGGCTACTGCCCAAGGCTACAGAGGTTCCTCTCCCTGAGGCTGAATGCACCATGTGAGATGGTTCTGTTATGTGGATGAATGTCATGGTGGATAGCAGTGCCACCACATTCCTACAATCATCCATCACTCCACTGCTCAAACGCTTCTGCAACCAATGATAGGTATGCTGCCACATTCTGCATGGTCTCCTTGGCTCTCAGATAAGGATACTGTCAACAGGTTTGGGATTGCCAAAAAATCATAAGGAGCTATGTCTGAAAAGTCCAGAGAGAGAGAGAGAGAGAAAGAATGAGCAAGAGAAAGAGTAGGATGAAGCAAAGGAAGAGTCAAGAGGGAGGAAGAGAGAGTAGGACAAGAAAAAACAGAACAAATAAATCCCCTACACGTCTTGTCTCCATTCACACAAGCCATGAAAAGCTTGTCCATCCCTGAGTGCTCAGAAGCAGTGTTCCACTGATGATGTGGAAACTTGAGACACCCAATCATTTAATGGGCTTTAGTAGGTTTTGTCACCAGTCTTCTGTGTGTCACTGACTACATTTTGAAATTTTTATCTGTTCTATTTAATTTTGTGTGTATGTACACAATGTTTATGGTCAATAAACTATTTATAAAACTATTTATCTGTGTGAGTAAGATAAAAGCAGTTATTGTTATTATTATTATTATTATTATTATTATTATTATTATTATTATTATTATTATTACACATTTTCCTCCTTGTATTTAAATATTATTATTATTATTATTATTATTATTATTATTATTATTATCATGAATTGTTCTTGTTTATAAATAAAATACTGTAACTGATTATTATTTTTTTTATCATTCATTTAGACTCTCTCTCTCTCTCTCTCTCTCTCTCTCTCTCTCTCTCTCTCTCTCTCTCTCTCTCTCTCTCTCGAATAAAATGACTGGTGAGGAACTCTAATAATTAAAGTGCTAAAAAATCCATTAAACTACGAGAAATAAGACAAATAATTAATGACACACCTAATAACACAAACAAGGAGTAATAAACAAAACTTAAGCCAGAAAACACGAAAAGATAAAACTATCATATAAAGAAATACGAAGTTAAAAAAAAAATCATGAATATCAAATAAATAACTCACATATAATCAATAAACACGTAAGGAACAGTAAATAAACAATTAAGCCATTCATTGCAAGGGCCACAGTCAGAAAGTGAAAAAAAAAAATGCTTAGTTAAATACCGAGGCTAAATAAAACAAGGAATTAGACAAATGACAAATAATTAATAAATACATAAGGAATAATGAATAAACAAAAATTAAGCCAGGAAGACTATTATAATTATTGCAAGGAGACGATATGTATGTATGTATTGTATGTAATTCGAGGTTAAAATGGCTCAAATCTGACCCAACAGCAGGCCATAAGTGAAGGTGTTCCTCAAGGCAGGGAAGGGGGGGGAGCAATGAATAGGGGAGGGGCTATAAACTATTGGGGGGATATTAATTAATGACGCATCCAGTTTAGCGTGTGTGTATATTTCGCGTTGTGATAATTTAAAGGTTTTCTCG
Organism: Scylla paramamosain; assembly: GCF_035594125.1. Lineage (NCBI taxonomy): Eukaryota > Metazoa > Arthropoda > Malacostraca > Decapoda > Portunidae > Scylla > Scylla paramamosain. Next base: position 89,780 of record NW_026973825.1, on the reverse strand, counting down.
CGTTTTTATCTTTATTTATTTATTTATTTTATTTATTTATTTTATTTTTTTGGCAGGTGTTATATTTGTTGAGTGTTTTAAGTAACTGTGGCTCATTGCATCAAAACTCCATTCATTACCTTCGTGGGAAGGTTCAATTTGGCAAGGTTTTATTTCGCATTTTGGGTTTTGTAGTAAATTATGCATTTTCTCATATTTTTCTTTGCTGGTATTGTCCCTTCCACGCCATATATGACTGGAAAGTTGGGGGCGCCTTCCCCCCCACCCTCCACTGCTACGTTTTTTTTTCTTAATCAGTCAGTCAACCAATCAATCAATCCCTTCATGAATCATACCCATTTCCAGGTGTCACCCCCACCCATAGATCTCTCATTCTGTCATGTATGAACAAGTGCTAAGGGCAAGCTGAACAAGTACAAAGGGCAAGCCAGCTGTCTCTTTTAATATTCTTGCCTGAAATAACATTACAAATGAGGGTCTATTAATCATCCATTAAATAATCCATTTTTATTGCTTTCTCATTCTTCTTCCTCTGTGTATTGTTAAATTGGATGGTTATATCATTGTCCCTTCCTGTGTTTTAGTGTGCCATTACCTGTCCTCTCTTCCAGCTGATATTTAGTTTGTACTAAAATAGACTGGCATAACTTTACAATTTATACACAAATAACAACATAAACCAATAATGCATTGATATTATGCATGATAGGAGTGGACATTTCCACTCTACATCATTAATGAATGCATGATGAGACGCACACTATTACAAAGCTAATGAGTTCAATAAAAAACACTCAATAACAATTTCAATAACTTTATTAAAAATAGCAATCTTTATAAATCATGAAACTAGAAAACTTTAAGAACCTGGGGCTATAACATCAAATGCACAATAATGCAAACACTTTTTACACACACACTCTTTAATGATATTTCCTAATATACAGTATAATTCCAAACAGAGAGAGAGAGAGAGAGAGAGAGAGAGAGAGAGAGAGTGATGAACTACCTGGGGTCATAAATGTAAAGTACAGGTATCAGTCAGGCAAAGCATAGTGCTTGCCTGTCTCATATGGAATGTAAAAACATGGCTTCATATCATTCCAGACCTGGGATTATGGCCAAAAGTTACCAAGCAGTGGTGAGCAAAATCCAGTAGAGTAATATTCAGTATCATTGAATTACTGACAAAGTAAAGATCATTATGTGCAATGATACTCACTACCTAGGAGCATTTCAGGTTACTACCAAGAATCTGACCATGCTGGCAGGGATGGTTAGGCTACAACACATTACATACTTCTCCATTCAAATCAGTCAGCTGATTAAATGGTGAGTTAAACCATTTTGATCATCTAAATCATATTAAGGCATTGGATGAGACCTGGACAGCTTGGGTCAACACCATACATAGGTACTCCACTACTCTGTGGGAGGCACTTGATTGTGGCAAGAGTCATCACAATACCAAACACCATCCTTGACAAAGCACAGCATGGCCCACTCATCCACAGGAACCCAGCCATCTCTAAGGAGCAAATCAATGCTGCCCAGTGTCACTCCTCATCACTTTTAGGGAATAAGAAGTAGATCCCACCCCAGCACCATCTTTACATAGAATATAATACAGAGGACAAAGAAGGAATACAAACAGGGCACATGGTATGGTATGGAACACCAACCCTCACTTTTGGAAAACCCCAGCCACTCAGTAGGAGACCAGCCAGTCACCATGGCTATCACCTGGGGATTCTTAGGAACAGGTGTTAGGTATAGAATGAGAGATAAAGAAAACTCCCAATACATTTCAAGTCTATACGCAAGTCTCCATAGATAGACAAAAAAGTGTTCATGAATTAAACACAATATTGTAAGTTTTAAATGTTATGTGGTACCTTAGATAGATGGACAGGTCACTTGAGAAGAGAAAATAAGAAATGTCTTAGGAAGAGTATTTTGTCATATGTATGAATATATATGACTGTATGACATAGATGACTGGTGAAGTAGATTTTGTCCCTTATCAGAGTGGTTGTGTAGCTGAAACAAATTAATGATTATCAAAACAGAGACACATTTGAGCTGATTGGTGAATTACAGTTTCAGAGTGGATACAGCATACACTGGGATGATAAAACTACTGCAGTCATAAAGTAGATGAAAAAATACTGTGGGGAGGAATGTAAAGCAGTAACATATGCAACAAAAGAAAGAAAGAAAGAAAGAAAGAAAGAAAGAAAGAGAGAGAGAGAGAGAGAGAGAGAGAGAGAGAGAGAGAGAGAGAGAGAGAGAGAGAGAGAGAGAGAGAGAGAGAGAGAGAGAGAGAGAGAGAGAGAGAGAGAGAGAGAGAGAGAGAGAGAGAGAATGATGTGACATGACATCTTTAAGTACAAATGAGTATATAGTAACCATACACTGATACTTGTCCCCTTATACAGTGATAAGTTTACCCAAACACAATGGACACGGATGGAACTTTTGGAGGCTAAAGTGCTCCAGGTGACTGGTGGACTCCATTTCATTGCGGAGGTCCAGGATTCTCTGCACAGTTGGGCTTTTGGTGTCAGTGGAAGTGGTGGCAGTGTGGCAGCAGTAACAGTTTTGGTCTTCCTATGGGCAAGTTCTGTAGGATTCATATTCTCCCTCCTCATGAGGGACATCAGTGTGAAGGGTCAACAGAGCATCAATTCCCTCCTCAGGCAAAGAATGATGGATGCAATTTTCTGTTTCTTGTTGTTGCTCCACCTTTTCAGAGTGCTTGAGGCGCTCGTCAGCCACCTTTCCACTGGTGGTGGGTGTCTCAGACTCACTGGTTCCTGTTCCACATCAAGAGTGTTAGCAGATGCCACTTGTATTTCATCTACTTAGTACATTACATCATTACATAAATAACTGGTGTTATCTGATATTAAAGTGCTAATGAGCAACATGCCACAGAAATCTGTTTATTTCAAGAAAATTATGAAGATAATAATAATGTTTCGTTGCACTTCATAAGATGGCTCAGTTTTTACTACTCACCAACACTGCTAAAGATAGCAACTGGACTCTTAAGGACGCTGCTTATCTTCTCGAGCTGCTGAAGGTCATGATCTGCTTCCTTTTCCTGCACCAGCTTTGATATCAAATCCTGCAGGAAACAACTGTGTTAATTCACATTTTGAATAAATCTAATAGATGAAATTTCACTTACAACACCTTATGTGTCTCTGGTGACTCATGGAGGACAGATACATCACCTGAGAGTAAATGGTCAGTGAAGAAGTTGACCCTTGATCCTGGCTAATCACATTAAGTACATTAAACACTCCTGTTAACTAATAAATGAGGTGTAGATTTCTCTGGAAGGTTACATTACACTACTTCCCTGGCATTTGAAAACATTTTGCTCTACATGAACTCATATGGAAGCTTTACTGCAACATTAAATCTCAGCTAGATGCCAGATGGTGTAGCCTCCATCACAGAGCAAGGTAATGATATGAAGGCTTAGTACTTTGGTCAACACCTGAATAAGAACCGTTTGAGATGCAGCAGAGATCACTAACCTGCCAGCAATTGAATAAGAAGTGTGTGAGATGCAGCAGAGATCACTAACCTGCCAGCAATTGAATAAGAAGTGTGTGAGATGCAGCAGAAATCACTAATCTGCCATGACATGAATAAGAAGTGTGTGAGATGCAAAAGAGAGCACTAACCTGCAGAGTGGTTTTGCTTCATTTCCTCTCATTCATGATGGAGGCTGGCAAGGTCTAACTCGCGTTCTCGAGCTTGTTACTTCATCACTCCTCGCTGCAACTGGTAGATGGTGATGTAGTCACCTGAAGAAGGATAAAATTCTTCATTAAAAGACCAAGGAAATGGCATACAGTAAACAGTAAACACTTCCTCCACTTCACTTTTACAGATGATTCAAATGAGCAAAAAACATGCACACACCGATGGACTCTGTCTTCTCATGCACTACAGCATGCTCAAGCTGCTACTTCCTGTCACTTAGCTCAGCCACCTCCTTCATGCTGCAAGTTAACCTGCTCTCCAGGACCCTGTGAGCCTCCTGCAGTTGTTGCAGCTTCTGTTAAAGCTCAGTTCCTCCCAATCCTGTTGTTTCTCCTGATAAAACAATAAGTTTGTTTCTCTCAACTTTTCTTAATACAGCCTCAATAAACAAATCCAATAACAATGCTTTTATTTTGTTATTAATTCAAAAAATTGAGCAACAGTGAGGAAAAATTATTTGCTTTATTATTAGAGAATATAAACTTTCTTACCTTTTGGTTCAGTTATGACATCTTCAGACAACTTTTCATGAGCAAGAGATTCTCCCAGCAGTTTGTTATACTTATCCCTCTCACAGTCTAGCTGAACCTGAAGACTGCTGCACTCACTCTCCAACCTGCTAACCTCAGATGTCAGTGTAGCCACTTGACCCAGCAATTTCCCCTTGGTATCTGTACCTGGAGGTGAAAAATTGATGCAACAGAGGGCCAGACAAGAATGACCAATGGAAGTAATTAGACGTAATGTAAGAAGTGGGTATAAGACTAAGGGAAATAGAAGGGCAATGGAGAGAGGGTTAGATGCACCAGAAATGTCTGTGGAGCCAGGAAAAATTTTAACTTGTAACAGAGATAACTAAGAGCAACTGTGAATGAATAAATGTGATGTAGCCTCATCCCATGACTGGGAAAATGCAAAAGCAGCACCTCAGACACCAGGACCATGATGACTGGCAGCTCCCAAAATTAGCTGCTGGCTTTTGTACTCCTAGTCACCACAGGAGGCTCATCCACAGCTAATCCTATCAGCTGATCATCTTGGGTGAAGTAATTGTTTATCAGTCTGGCTGTTGAGTCCTGATGCAGAGATGTGTGTGTGTGTGTGTGTGTGTGTGTGTGTGTGTGTGTGTGTGTGTGTGTGTGTGTGTGTGTGTGTGTGTGTGTGTGTGTGTGTGTGTGTGTGCACTTTGGAAAGCCTCCCTCCAAGGAGAATGTCAGTTTGATATACAAATATATATTCATGTGGATGGTAGCTCACATTTAGCTTCTGAGTTCTCACATGAAGACATGCCATCCTTGTCTTTTTCCTCTGAGGGAGTGACTTTATACTCTGTGATAAGTGCATGCAGCTCACTATTCTGTCTTGTGACGTTTTTATTTCTATCTGTGAAAGACACAAGAAGGCAGTAAGTTAACTTGTTTAACATGCCACATCATTTTATATATATTATGCCAAGTTTAAACAGGAAAGCCTCACCAGAAGCATCAACTAAAGACCAAAGTGATTAACAAATCTTTCACTTTACCACCCTTAATGACAAAAGCTGATGATGTCCATATCCTGCATTTTTACACCTTCATGATTCCATTAGATTACATTAGATTACATTAGAACAGTATGTGACCAATGACGTCTCCATTCTACATTGCCATGACAAGAATACAGGGCTTTACTGAACATAAACCAAGGACGCCTCCATTCTACATTGCCATGACAAGAATACGGGGCTTTACTGAACATAAACCAAGGACGCCTCCATTCTACATTGCCATGACAAGAATACAGGGCTTTACTGAACATAAACCAATGACGCCTCCATTCTACATTGCCATGACAAGAATACAGGGCTTTACTGAACATAAACCAAGGATTCCCTCCTCCTCTCTCTAAGGGTTAGGGTTCTCTCAACAGTTACAGCGTGGTGTGAGAGATGCAGTGCTGTCAAGGCTTTACTATTTACAGGAAGCAACACACCAATAAATAAATGTTACTTTGGAAATGAAACTGAATAATCAAAGGCTTTATATCTCATGAACTTCCCTTCTTTAATAAACTGTCTTCAAGCTGACAGACTCCAGTAGTATTGCATCTTAGGAATATTCTACAGCTGATTTCATAATAACTGCTCTCTAAAACTGACTACATGCCTCCTTCCCTGCCTCCTACAGACTCTACTCAACAATTGTTGTTATTCTGTTCATGCTGGTGTGACAGTTAACCAGTATATTAATTCCTTAGTTATGTACACTCTAGAATGGTGGTTCATTTTATCTACCAGTGATTTGAATTCCCAGCTTCTAAGTATTACATTATTATTTGTTGATTGGTACCATTTGTATGCAATCAGAGAAAGATTTCAATATAAAAACATATCCATGTTACTGTTACCTTTCAGAATGTAAACCAAAATGAAAGCTATGTAAATTCTTACTTTAGATTATGTTGTCATTTCATTGAATGATGTAATTTCTTGGTTCTTGTGCTTCTTCAAATGCAGTCCCTTGTCTGGTTTCTCTGTCAATTCTAATTTCTTATTGCTCTGTGGAAAAACAAAGTGCAAATGTTTAGGATGAACTGATTCAATAATATTGCTTTCACAATTTCAATATTGTTCACAATTTCTGCAGGAAGTTTACTCCATATATTTACTATACGATTAAAGAAAAAATGTTTGGCCTTGTGGGATTTAAAACGTTTGGGTATAATCTTGAATCCATTATTTCTTGTTAGGTAGAATGAATGAGGAGGAGGAGGAGGAGGAGGAGGAGGAGGAGGAGGAGGAGGAGGAGGAGGAGGAGGAGGAGGAGGAGGAAGGAGGAAGGAGGAAGGAGGAGGAGGAGGAGGAGGGAGAAACAAAGATAGGAGGGAAGGAAGAAAGGAAGAAAAGGGAATAAGAGAGAGAGAGAGAGAGAGAGAGAGAGAGAGAGAGAGAGAGAGAGAGAGAGAGAGAGAGAGAGAGAGAGAGAGAGAGAGAGAGAGAGAGAGAGAGAGAGAGAGAGAGAGAGAGAGAGAGAGAGAGAGAGGAGTTGGTAAGGAAAATTATTACAATGGTCCAAGGTGAAGAACAGGGACTGGAATGAGAAGTGGAAGAAGCATATAGAATTGGAAAATATAGTGAAGGAGGTAAAAGACCATTAAAAGTGAGAATGAGATCCCAAGTTACAGTAAAGGAGATCCTAGTGAGAACTGGGAAGCTGGCTGAAAATTCAGAATACAAGAATATTTGGGTAAAAAAGAGATATGAACTTGGAAGAAAGGGAAAAAGAGAAGGATCTGAGGAATGAAGCCAAGCAAAAAAAACGAGAGAAGTACAGAGACCGAGAAGCAGAAATTTTATTGGAGGGTACTAGATATGAAACTAAGGAAATGGTATATTCAGGAAAGGGAACAAGAAATGAAAGAACCACAACAGCAGACAGACAAATTGCATGTGGTGGGAGAAGTAGTATATTAAGAGTAATATATACAAAACAAACTTCATGTAAACAAATAAAATTTTCAGAAAACTTGTCACACAAAACCTTATTAACAACTCACCTTCTCCTTCTGCGGCATTTCCTTCCTTCTTATCTTTCTCCTTTCCTTCTCCATCTTCCTCCTCCTCCTCCTCCTCCTCTCCTTCCTCTTTCTTTCCACCTTCCTCCTCCTCTTGTGACTCTTAACTCTCTTCCTCCTCGTCCTCCTCTTCCCCTGTGCTTCCCTCCTCTGAAAGAAAAGACTTGTTTAAAAAGCAAGCAAATATAGTAGTAATAGTAAAAAAAAGTCAATGAAATGAAAGTTTATACACATATGAAATTAGTGAAAATTTGACACCAAACATTCTCTATCTGTAACATTACATCAGAATGACGAGAACACAAGATATGAAAAGTGAAAGGGAATGATGTATATAACAAAGAAAAACATTGTATAATGACATATGACAGGAAAATAATCTTGTATACTTGTCCCTTAAATACTTGCTTCCTTGTATATTAACTCCCAAAATGCTCATTCCTTGTACTCTCATTTTCAAAACACCTCTTCCTTATATATTGTCACTCAAACACTCCTTTCTTGTACACTTATTCCTAAATCACTCCTGTCTTCCTGTATTCTCATTCTCCAAACACTCGTGCCTCTGCACACCCAGTTCCTCAAAACATTTCTTCATTGTTTACTCATCCCCCAAACACAGCAACTTTCTTGTATACTCAGCTCTCAAAAGATGCATTTTTAAACATCCATAACTCCTTTTATTTTCATTCCCCAAACACTCCTGGCTGTGCACACTCCAGCACGTTAACACAATAACCAAGCAATACACACGACTACTGGCACCATCCAGATCTGGCCCCAGCACCCCTGCCTCCTTGCGTGCCAGCTCCAGCAATGCACGGCCACAGCGGCAGTACGCGTCACCACACTCGGGCGCCTGCTCCCCACACAGCTCCACCAGGGACTCTGTTGCCTCCTGGAGTGGTAAGGAGTGTCAGTTAAACCTGGTGTTTACTTTCACTATGATATGAAACAATTAACAACACAGAAAACAACACAACTAGGTAACATGCAACACATACCACACCTAAGCAACAGACACACCTCGAAGGCAGCGACAGCAGATTTGAAGTCCCCCACCAGGAGGTGTCGCTTGCCCCTAGAGAAACGGTCGAACGCTGCTGCACTTGCCGCACGTCCAAGGGGAGCAAGCAAACAGGCCATCATCAAACAAGTCTCGACTTTAACCATTCGTAATTTACACCATCATATATTGTGGAGTAACTTCATGTTTAGTATATCTTAACATGGAACATTATTAAGAATGTGTACATGCTTGTATTATTTGATAAATTATGTGGTCAGCTACACTTTCCACTCACACTCTCATCCATCACCAAAATTAAACTAACCCCCTATTACTTTCCTCCCACCCTCAGAATTATTAAACTAACCTCCAGTCACATTCTTCTGACACCCTCATCCCTCACTAAAAATTAATACCAACTGGCAAAATTACCAAACTAACCTCTAAATATCATCCTCCCACCATCTAGTCTCTCACTAAAATTAATCTCACCAAGCACGATTATCAAGCTAATATCCAATCACTTTCCTCTGACCCTCAAAATCCTTTCCAGCTGGTAGAATTATTAACCTATACTCCAGTCACTTCCACCCTCTCATCCCTCATTAAAATTAATCCCAGCCTTCAAAATTATTGAACTAACCTCCAGTCAAAGAAATATCACTGGTTTTGTGGGGGATATTGTCACTGCACTAAGGGATGCACACAATTTCTCGTAAGTTTTCACATTTTGCGTTCAACTGTACCGGTCTAAGTGGAGGAGTGAAAAAGTGACACCTAATGAATAGTTGCCACAAAACTTATTCTCATTACTTTTTGTTCCTTGTCATTTTTCTTTCAGGCTTTTTTCATCATCACAGCAGCTTGAAATTTTGAAAATACATGCTATTTGAGGAGGTAGCTGTACATGTGAAAAAAAAGAAGGGAAACAAACATCCATACTTGTGACTGATATGAAAAATAAACTATACATATAAATGTATATTTCACTTTTCTTTCTAGCAATTAAAAAATGTACATACGACAGTATTTCTTTCTTTTCCTCAATAAATACGACAACAGTATTTTTCCTTCCCTTCAGTACACCCAGCCTTTCCCTTAGTACATATCACAGTACTTTTCCTTTTTGCTCAGTGCATATGAGAATAATTTTCCTTTTCCTCCATGCATATGACACTACTTGCCCTTTTCCTTTTCTTTCCCTAAATAGAGAAGACAAGACAGAAATTTTCTTTCCCTCAATACACAACACTATTTTTTCTCCCACTCTCTCTCTTGTACAGAGTCAGTTTCAATGTACTGGAAGGTTATGCCTACGGGAAACTGAAGGACAACTCAAGCAACGAGTGGACGGGCACGGTAGGAGCTCTGCAGTCAGGGGAAGCTGACCTCACTGTCTCTGAATTGTCCATCACTGAGGAGAGGTTGAAAGTTGTTACCTACACCCAGCCTATCTATATCATCAGGTGAGAGATACAGGTGATGATCAAATAATATTTTAAAGATGTTGAACAAAGTGCTCCCTTAACAGATTAATTGGATCAGCAAAATGTTCAGAATATGAAATGTCAAATAATTAGATTGATCTATCTATATGCCAGGCTGGCAGTCCTATACAGGGTGGCCCAGACACTACACTATACACTCACATACAACATTGACACTGTTAATCCAAATTCTAATCTATTTATCTATATACCAGGCCAACAATCCTCCCCAAGACACCGCAGACAAATCACCACACATTCACACTCTTAACTTCATTATTATTAACGATTTAGCTGTCTATACATCAGGCTGGCAATCACACACAAAATGGCCCAAACAAGGCACCACACACACATTCACACTCTTAATATCATCTGTCAGCCCCTAGTGGAAAGGGACAATCTTGTGGCCCACCATACTACACCTCAGGAGGTCAGACACAGCATTCAGTTAACAAAAAATCACATTAACACCCACTCCCCACAGAACATAGTAACACAAAATCAGATTAACACTCACCCCAACGTCACATTCACAAGACAAGTTCTCATCCCACAGCCGTAAACTGTTTGCGGCCACCTACGAGGACCTTGCCAAGAAGATGCTTGCCTACACAACCCCAACGGACACAGCTCTGTACCGGCGCATCCCGGCTAACACGACAGGCCTCGCCAGCATCCTCTTCTTCATCGAGCGACTCCAGAGGTGCTACATACCCACGGGGGAGAAGCCTGTTAGCATGGGAGTTGCTGCTGGCTGGTACATGTTGTCAGCTCTCCTACAACAAGGTGAGGACCTGTTGAGGTGTAAGACTGGTCAGTTCAAGTGTTGGAGCATTTAGTGTTTGGTAAGATGGCTGGTACATGTTGCCAGCCCTCCTACAGCAGGGTGAGGACCTGTTGGGGTATGAGACTAAGTTGAATGCAAGGGTAGTGGTGTTTAATGTTTGATAAGATGGGAATACAGAAAGACAGTTATTAAAGGATAGATTTAAAACTGGGAAACTTTACATGATACCTGGTGTATTTTCATAATTGAGCTGATATTAACTTGAATTAGTTCTGGCATGAGCAATATAAGCAAGTGGTGTTAATATGACTGATATGGATATCAAGTAATGTATTTAATTTTATCAGTAGTTCTCTTCATATGATGATATCAACAGTTTTCTTAGTAAGATATGAGATATAAATCTTTTAGAAATGATGAGAAAACTCTTAAATTGCATTTTCATCTCTGAAACATTTTAAAATGGTCTTTTCTACATTTTTAAATTTAAAAAGATGTGTTACTTTCAAAGATTTTAAATTGCCTTTGCATCATCCTCCATGTCTTAAAATTGCCTTTTCATGGCATCTTTCCCTCCTCCTCTTCCTCCTGCAGGCTCCAACACCTACCCAATCAGCACTGCAGCACGGGTAATCTACTGGGTTGGCTACAGTGTGTCCCTCATTGTGTACACATCATACTCTGCCACACTGGTCTCACATCTTGCTGTGGAGCAGCCTGCACCTCTGCCATTCAGCAACCTGCGGGACCTGTCTAGGCAGTCAGGCTGGGATGCTGGATGCAACAACAATGACCTCTTCCAAGTGACAGCCTCGGTGGGTCCTTGGCTTCTTGCTGTGTGAACTGATATACCATCCAGTGGTTGAGAGTTGAGGAGAGAGAGAGAGAGAGAGAGAGAGAGAGAGAGAGAGAGAGAGAGAGAGAGAGAGAGAGAGAGAGAGAGAGAGAGAGAGAGAGAGAGAGAGAGAGAGAGAGAGAGAGAGAGAGAGAGAGAGAGAGAGAGAGAGAGAGAGAGAGAGAGAGAGAGAGAGAGAGAGAGAGAGAGAGAGAGAGAGAGAGAGAGAGAGAGAATTTTGTTCAGTGCCAGATTTAGGAGTCCACAAAAAGACCAGCTGCCCAGGAGCCTCCACAATCTGGGGTCTCCACAATCTGAGGAGTCTCCCACATAAATATTCTGTAAGTGAAAGAAACTTAAATTAATCAAACACTAGTTTTCTATGAACTAAATATTTTTTTTATTACTATCAAAATAACCACTTGTTTCATTTACACTAAATAAATATGTTCCTTTCACTATAATATATTATATGTATTAAAAACTGCATGGAATACAGATACAAAAATATTAATATAAATATTTCAGGTAGATGGCCTCCACACTCAGGCTGCTCACAGGCCTCCACAGACACAAATCCAGCCCTTGATTTGTAAATTAATTATTTTATTTAATTATTTATTTTTCCTTTGTAAGAGGAGCACTGCCTTAGGGAGGGAGAGAGAGAAAGAGAATAATAAAAAAAAAAAAAAAAAACAGATGCCATTTCTTTAAGAAATGGCATCTGTAATAATAATCTGTTATATGCCATAATAAATTATGGCATATAACATAAAATGTTATATGCCATTTGATAACAGTTTTCTATAGATCTAAGTGTAACTCAGTAAGTTTGTAACACACAATCTCCCTCTCCTAAATCCAAATTGCTTTATTATCACTGGGAGAGGCTGGGATGGACTGGGAGAGGCTGGAATGCACTGAGAGAGGCTGGGACGGACTGGGAGAGGCTGGGATGGACTGGGAGAGGCTGGAATGCACTGAGAGAGGCTGGGATGGACTGGGAGAAGCTAGGATGCACTGGGAGAGGCTGGGATGGACTGGGAGAGGCTGGAATGCACTGAGAGAGGCTGGGATGGACTGGGAGAGGCTGAAATGCACTGGGAGAGGCTGGGATGGACTGGGAGAGGCTGGGATGGACTGGGAGAGTCTAGGATGCACTGGGAGAGGCTGGGATGGACTGGGAGAGGCTGGGATGGACTGGGAGAGGCTGGAATGCACTGAGAGAGGCTGGGATGGACTGGGAGAGGCTGGGATGGACTGGGAGAGGCTGGAATGCACTGAGAGAGGCTGGGATGGACTGGGAGAGGCTAGGATGCACTGGGAGAGGCTGGGATGAAAAGGCTGGGGCTGGGGCTGAGGCTGGGGGAAAAGGTCAAGAATGTTGGGTGTATCTCCAAGACAGTCAGGAATACGAGTAGGGTGTTGCACCAATTGCTCTAGGTCATGGAGGATAGCAAAGTTGTAGGCTAGTTCACCAGGATGGTCAGTGAAGGGAGAGGAAAGCCAAAGCTGGTGGTGAACATTGAAGTCTCCAAGAATGGAGATCTCTGCAAAAGGGAAGAGGGTCAGAATGTGCTCCACTTTGGAAGTTAAGTAGTTAAAGAATTTCTTATAATCAGAGGAGTTAGGTGAGAGGTATACAGCACAGATAAATTTAGTATGAGAGTGACTCTGTAGTCGTAGCCAGATGGTGGAAAACTCAGAAGATTCAAGAGCGTGGGCACGAGAGCAGGTTAAATCATTGCGCACATAAACGCAGCATCCAGCTTTGGACTGAAAATGAGGATAGAGAAAGTAAGAGGGAACAGAAAAGGAGCTACTGTCAGTTGCCTCAGACACCTGAGTTTCAGTGAGGAAAAGAAGATGAGGTTTAGAAGAGGAGAGGTGGTGTTCTACAGATTGAAAATTAGATCTTTGACTGCGAATGTTGCAGAAGTTAATGAAGAAAAAGTTGAGGGGGTGTCAAGACACTTAGGGTCTTTGACAGAAAGGCAGTCTGACCTGGGGACATTTATGGTCCCCTCCCCAGATGGGGACTACGAGGCTGGTGTAGGAGTCGCCACGATGATTTTAAAATTTTTGAGTGAAGGGTGTGTGTGTTATTAGGTGCTTGTAGTTTTGTGTGGAGGAAGAGAGTTGTCTTTAGAGGGCAGGCTATGACTGCCCCCTTGTGTTGTGAGACACAAAGGGAAACGTTCAGCGAGGTCACAGCTGGGTTTAATGATAAGTTCACAGCACCCCCTGAACAGTGCTTTAGACCTCACTGGTAGTAATTATCATTTAGGCAGATGTCTACTGCCTCCTCATATATATATATATATATATATATATATATATATATATATATATATATATATATATATATATATATATATATACCCAGCCAACATTGGATAATGGGAGGCATGTGGGTGTTTTGTGGGCTACTTTATGGGTCCCATGTGGGCTACCCACATTACTGTAAAACACAGGTTGTTCTTGGAGATTTAAACTTTTTGCATTTATAAATATTCATTCACATGACAGTAAAGATTCATTTTACTAACATGCCAGTTTCTCTTAAACCAAGCAATTTACGTGTAATCTTATCTTACAAATGGCTTGAGGCATTCTCTAACCCTCTTGGAAAGTTGACAGATATAAGTAATACTGCTAATTTTCATTGAAATATTAAAAGAAAATTAAATAAATAAATAAATAAATAAAATAAATAAATAAATAAATAAATAAAAATCTTTTGGTTCAGTGATGTTCCTCATTTTTTGTCCAAGGTTCTAACCATACCTAAACTAACTTAACAACACCAAAACTAACCTAACCATACCTGCTGTAACCTAACCATACCTAAACTAACTTGACCACACCAAAACTAACCTAACCATACCTGCTGTAATCTAACCATACCTAAACTAACTTAACCACATCCAAACCTAACTACACCCAAACTAACCTAACTGTACTTGCTGTAACCTAACCATACCCAAAACTAACCTAACTACACCCAACCATATCAAACCTAACCTAACCATACCTAAACTCAAGGCAAGGTATGGCGTGTCTAGCCAGTGGTAGCCATAATTATTTCCTATTTTCATCAATAAGAAAAGGCATTGAATTCAATTTAAAAAAACCTTTCAATTATTGTTAAAGGTTTGTAGAAAAGAATATATCAAGAGCTAGTGTTATTTCATAAGATAGGTAATGAAATACTGGCACATTAATAAAAGTGATATCAAGCCTCAATATACTGACATACGGTAATAACAGTGTAGTACCATCACAATCACCAGCACCACCACCTTACCATTTATATCACTAGACAACCACCTCTACACCGTACGTAATGTACTTTCCACATATAATGCATACCTTTGGGCAAATTGGTGTCAGCGGAGCATTGAATGAATGCCTCTTGGCACTTGCTGGGAGACTGGATGCCTTGGTAATCTGCAGGGATCACCACTTTTTAACACAGGCTAACTTCTTACTTTACACGTTATGGAAGGCATCAAGTATGGCTTCAAGCATTTTAAAGTATTCACAACATTGTCGAGTGCAATTTAAGATACCTTACTTCTGAACTGGTGTGAACCGCCAACGTACTGTTTACAGCACCCGCTGGGTTAAAACGTATGTTCACTTTTTAAATCTCTGAATTAAAGTATATTGCATTTTCAAGTTCAAAAATTAAAAAATATTATTGCATAAAAATAATGCACTTTTCTTTCTCTTTCCACAAGTTACCTCCAGCAGATTATTAAAGGTAGGTGGAAATTTTATTTAGAGCATGATGAACCCAGCCGTTAGCAGGAAGGCGGCACAACAACGTCAGCGGCGCACCTACAGAGTGAGAAGAGATATTTTCGCTGAGTACGACGATGCTGAGTTACTGAAAAGATTCAGATTGGACCGTGCTGGTATTGTTGCAGTGACTGATATAGTGAGAGACAAGCTGCAAAGTAAAACTGAAAGAAATAGAGCCTTGACCCCTGAGATGGTGGCCATCACATTACGATATTTAGCCACAGGAAAAATGCAACAGTGCAGTTGTGATGATTTTGGAACAACGCAGCCCACTATCAGCCGTGCAATATCACAGACAATTGATGCACTGGCTGACCCAGAAGTAATCTGCCAGTTCGTGGCTTTCCCTCACACCCAGCGTGAAGTGCAGCAAAAACAGGCAGAGTTCATGCAAGTAACTCAGTTTCCCGGTGTTGTGGGAGTGATTGATGGTACTCATATAAGAATTGTGTCTCCTCATGTCGATGAACATGTATATGTGAACAGGAAACGCTATCACAGCATAAATGTGCAAGTAGTATTTGATGCTCACTATAAGATTCTTGACATTGTGGCAAGGTGGCCTGGCTCAGTCAACGATGCAAGAATACTAGATAAGTCAGCACTCAAACTGATGTTTGAGGAACAACATGTACCTGCAGGATGCTACCTTCCCGGGGACAGTGGCTATCCCTGTAAGCAGTGGCTCCTCACTCCTTACCTTCGCCCTCAAACTGTTGCACAAGCTAATTATAACAGGTGGGTTTATTTGTAAATAGTGTTCTGTTAGGTTTAGATATGCTTTGAACGAATCTAGTAGCTTTCTCCCCAGGGCCGCCCTCCCGCGTGTGCCCGCAGCCCCTACAAGAACCGGTCCCTGCCCCCCTTTGGGCACGCTCTCCTCCCAAGGCTAAGTCCCCGGGGCGTGGCCGCCCAAACTAACCCCCTCCTCCCAACAGTTCCAGTACCTTACGATGCAGCCGAGGGGACTGACGCCACCACCACCACTGCCACCACCGCCACAACAAGGGTTATTCAAATGGGGAACATGCTTCAGGTGTTGCCCCAAGATGCCTCAGCCCCGCAGCCCCACTTCCCCATGATAGTGCAGGCAGGGAATGTCATACAGGTGAGAGAGAGAGAGAGAGAGAGAGAGAGAGAGAGAGAGAGAGAGAGAGAGAGAGAGAAAGTTTTTTACATACAGAAAGGAGAGACAGAGATAGAAAATCAATCTTACTACTACTACTACTACTACTACTACTACTACTACTACTACTTCTGAGCACCTCCTTCCTCTCAGGTTGTTCCAGCTGACAACACGCAGGTATTAGGGGCAGAAGTCGTTGGAGTTGGTCGGGTCATGCAAGTGGTCGGAGTCCCAGGCTTTCCCCCGACCCCAGCCCCAGACCCCTGCCCCAGCCACCCCTCTCCCTGTGACCCCTGCCCAGTCATCCCTCACCCCCTCCTGCCCCCTGCGGTGCTGCCAGCGGGGGTGATGGGAGGTGGAGGTGGGCCACACACACCTGGGTTAGCTGTGGCTTGGCTTATCTCCCTCCTCAGCAGGTGAGAGAGAGAGAGAGTGTATATACATCTGTTGTTATTGTATTTATTTGTCTATATTTTCCTTACAGAGTGATTGATTGATTAAATGATATATATTGGTGTTAATATATACAGACAGACTGGTATATAGACATTCTGATATGTGATGGCCAGTCCATGGAGCACAAGGTCTTTGTGGACTAATGAATATTTTACACTAAGGTTTAAGACCAGTGTTTTATTCAGCTATCATGAAAAAAAAAGAAAAAGACAGTACATAATTATTTAGTAAGTAATTCATAACTTTAACCCAATCAAATTATAGATACATGCAAAAAAGAATTATATCAATAACAAAAGTAAATAATAATAATAATAATAATAATAACTATTACAAATTACAAACAATTACATATGTTTATAATAGTAGAGCTGATTACAATTTGAAAACTAATAAATACAATGAATAATTACTTGTTAAGTGTTGTTTTATCAGTAATTTAAAGGAATGTAATGGTTTGTTTTTAACTGTGTCCGAGAGCCGGGTCCAGTGCTTGGTTCCTCGTGAGACGACACTCTGTTGGGCACGGGAGGTTCAGCAGAAGGGTGTCCTCAAGTTACCTGTCTGTCTTAACTGAATATCATGAGCCCGTGTCTCTTGTGTTTGTATTAAGAGCTTTGTATACAAACGCCAAGGTCTGGAATACAGTAATGTCTCCAGTTTCTAGGAGTTTAAGATCCACTGCTATGTTCGGACTTGTTACTGTTTGTCTTATTCCAAATTAGCTTTTTTGGGGCAAGAAATAATTTATGAGTGTAGGTTGCACTAGGAGAAAGAGAGAGAGAGAGAGAGAGAGAGAGAGAGAGAGAGAGAGAGAGAGAGAGAGAGAGAGAGAGAGAGAGAGAGAGAGAGAGAGAGAGAGAGAGAGAGAGAGAGAGAGAGAGAATGTTTGATATTATTATTATTATTATTATTATTATTATTATTATTATTATTATTATTATTATTATTATTATTATTATTATTATTATTACTGCTACATATTTCTCTCTCTCTCTCTCTCTCTCTCTCTCTCTCTCTCTCTCTCTCTCTCTCTCTCTCTCTCTCTCTCTCTCTCTCTCTCTCTCTCTTACAATAATAGTTTTACCCTTCTCTCTCATCCTCTCTCCCACTTCCACTCACTCACTCTCTCCCTCCTTTTGCAGCAAATCCCGAGGATCAACGAGGACATGGTGGACCCAGAGATTGCAGCAGCAGCAAGAGAGAGAGAGAGAAGCAAGAGAGGAGGGAGAGGAAGGAGAGGAGGAGGAGAGAGAGGGAGGCCAGGAGGGAGGCACGTCAGAGAGAGAGGGAGAGGAAGAGGTTGATTCTGTTACAACAACAACTGCAACAACAACAACAGTTAGTCAGTGAGGAGGGGGAGGGGCCGTCCTCTGATGCTGAGGATGAGGTATTGTTCAGGGTAAGTAGTAGTAGTAATGCATCATTTTTAAACTTTCCGAGATAATCTTATTTCAACAGGTAGAGATGAAAAAGTCCTCTAACTGACAAAAAAAAAACATTATCTATTTATTTTGTTATGTAGGCCAGCCAGCCGTGGGGGGGACAAAACTTCAATAAAAGAGACTCTCTGAGGTGTGGCTCCCCAAAATAGAATTGCAAATGGTAGCCAGAATTTACATGAATACTGGAGGGTGCTGTCAGGCCAAACCAGCTCCCCATCTGTGCCTATGCAGTGTCTGGCCAGCCACTAGTGTGTTTTGGGGGCTCAGACCAGCAGATTCCCACTGTTTATTCACTGTTTGTGTTGATGCAGTGTCTGGCCAGCCACTTGTGTGTTTTGGGGGCTCAGACCAGCAGATTCCCAGTGTTTATTCACTGTTTGTGTTGATGCAGTGTCTGGCCAGCCACTTGTGTGTTTTGGGGGCTCAGACCAGCAGATTCCCAGTGTTTATTCACTGTTTGTGTTGATTTAGTGTTTGGCCAGCCACTTGTGTGTTTTGGGGGCTCAGACCAGCAGATTCCCACTGTTTATTCACTGTTTGTGTTGATCTAGTGTTTGGCCAGCCACTTGTGTGTATGTAGGGGACTCAGACCAGCAGATTCCCACTGTTTATCCACTGTTTGTGTTGATGCAGTGTTTGGCCAGCCACTTGTGTGTTTTGGGGGCTCAGACCAGCAGATTCCTACTATTTATCCACTGTTTGTGTTGATCTAGTGTTTGGCCAGCCACTTGTGTCTATGTAGGGGATTCAGACCAGCAGATTCCCACTGTTTATCCACTGTTTGTGTTGATCTAGTGTTTGGCCAGCCAGTTGTGTGTTTTGGGGGCTCAGACCAGCAGATTCCCACTGTTTATTCACTGTTTGTGTTGATCTAGTGTTTGGCCAGCCACTTGTGTGTTTTGGGGGCTCAGACCAGCAGATTCTCACTGTTTATTCACTGTTTGTGTTGATCTAGTGTTTGGCCAGCCACTTGTGTGTATGTAGGGGACTCAGACCAGCAGATTCCCACTGTTTATCCATTGTTTGTGTTGATGCAGTGTTTAGCCAGCCACTTGTGTGTATGTAGGGGACTCAGACCAGCAGATTCCCACTGTTTATCCACTGTTTGTGTTGATGCAGTGTTTGGCCAGCCACTTGTGTGTATGTAGGGGACTCAGACCAGCAGATTCCCACTGTTTATTCACTGTTCGTGTTGATGCAGTATTTGGCCAGCCACTTGTGTGTATGTAGCGGACTCAGACCAGCAGATTCCCACTGTTTATCCACTGTTTGTGTTGATGCAGTGTTTGGCCAGCCACTTGTGTGTTTTGGGGGCTCAGACCAGCAGATTCCTACTATTTATCCACTGTTTGTGTTGATCTAGTGTTTGGCCAGCCACTTGTGTTTATGTAGGGGATTCAGACCAACAGATTCCCACTGTTTATCCACTGTTTGTGTTGATCTAGTGTTTGGCCAGCCAGTTGTGTGTTTTGGGGGCTCAGACCAGCAGATTCCCACTGTTTATTCACTGTTTGTGTTGATCTAGTGTTTGGCCAGCCACTTGTGTGTTTTGGGGGCTCAGACCAGCAGATTCTCACTGTTTATTCACTGTTTGTGTTGATCTAGTGTTTGGCCAGCCACTTGTGTGTATGTAGGGGACTCAGACCAGCAGATTCCCACTGTTTATCCATTGTTTGTGTTGATGCAGTGTTTAGCCAGCCACTTGTGTGTATGTAGGGGACTCAGACCAGCAGATTCCCACTGTTTATCCACTGTTTGTGTTGATGCAGTGTTTGGCCAGCCACTTGTGTGTATGTAGGGGACTCAGACCAGCAGATTCCCACTGTTTATTCACTGTTTGTGTTGATGCAGTATTTGGCCAGCCACTTGTGTGTATGTAGCGGACTCAGACCAGCAGATTCCCACTGTTTATCCACTGTTTGTGTTGATGCAGTGTTTGGCCAGCCACTTGTGTGTTTTGGGGGCTCAGACCAGCAGATTCCTACTATTTATCCACTGTTTGTGTTGATCTAGTGTTTGGCCAGCCACTTGTGTTTATGTAGGGGACTCAGACCAGCAGATTCCCACTGTTTATCCACTGTTTGTGTTGATCTAGTGTTTGGCCAGCCATTTGTGTGTTTTGGGGGCTCAGACCAGCAGATTCCCACTGTTTATTCACTGTTTGTGTTGATCTAGTGTTTGGCCAGCCACTAGTGTGTTTTGGGGGCTCAGACCAGCAGATTCTCACTGTTTATTCACTGTTTGTGTTGATCTAGTGTTTGGCCAGCCACTTGTGTGTATGTAGGGGACTCAGACCAGCAGATTCCCACTGTTTATTCACTGTTTGTGTTGATGCAGTATTTGGCCAGCCACTTGTGTGTATGTAGCGGACTCAGACCAGCAGATTCCCACTGTTTATCCACTGTTTGTGTTGATGCAGTGTTTGGCCAGCCACTTGTGTGTTTTGGGGGCTCAGACCAGCAGATTCCTACTATTTATCCACTGTTTGTGTTGATCTAGTGTTTGGCCAGCCACTTGTGTTTATGTAGGGGACTCAGACCAGCAGATTCCCACTGTTTATCCACTGTTTGTGTTGATCTAGTGTTTGGCCAGCCACTTGTGTGTATGTAGGGGACTCAGACCAGCAGATTCCCACTGTTTATTCACTGTTTGTGTTGATCTAGTGTTTGGCCAGCCACTTGTGTGTATGTAGGGGACTCAGACCAGCAGATTCCCACTGTTTATCCATTGTTTGTGTTGATGCAGTGTTTGGCCAGCCACTTGTGTGTATGTAGGGGACTCAGACCAGCAGATTCCCACTGTTTATCCACTGTTTGTGTTGATGCAGTGTTTGGCCAGCCACTTGTGTGTATGTAGGGGACTCAGACCAGCAGATTCCCACTGTTTATTCACTGTTTGTGTTGATGCAGTGTTTGGCCAGCCACTTGTGTGTATGTAGGGGACTCAGACCAGCAGATTCCCACTGTTTATCCACTGTTTGTGTTGATGCAGTGTTTGGCCAACCACTTGTGTGTTTTGGGGGCTCAGACCAGCAGATTCCTACTATTTATCCACTGTTTGTGTTGATCTAGTGTTTGGCCAGCCACTTGTGTTTATGTAGGGGACTCAGACCAGCAGATTCCCACTGTTTATCCACTGTTTGTGTTGATCTAGTGTTTGGCCAGCCACTTGTGTGTTTTGGGGGCTCAGACCAGCAGATTCCCACTGTTTATTCACTGTTTGTGTTGATCTAGTGTTTGGCCAGCCACTAGTGTGTTTTGGGGGCTCAGACCAGCAGATTCTCACTGTTTATTCACTGTTTGTGTTGATGCAGTGTTTGGCCAGCCACTTGTGTGTATGTAGGGGACTCAGACCAGCAGATTCCCACTGTTTATCCATTGTTTGTGTTGATGCAGTGTTTGGCCAGCCACTTGTGTGTATGTAGGGGACTGAGACAAGTTTATTTAATGTTCAGTGACCCGTTTGCAGGCACAGGGGTGTTGACGAGCTGGGTGTGCAGGAGACAGACAATTACAAAGGTTTACAGTTCAAATGCTACATGTATCTTCAAAATACAGATAATAAGTAGATAAATATTGAAATTAATATAAAATACCATTCTTTATTTAACACTTAACCAAACTTAACCAACATACACACACACGCTAACTCAGACAGTTCCCTAACTACCTTACCATCCCGCAGGAGGCCATGTCGGAGGTGCCGGTGGTGGGGTCGCCAGTTCCGGAGTACGAGGTGGAGGAGGAAAAGGAAGAGGAGGACGAGGAGGAGGCACGGATAAGGAAGAAGAAAAGATTATTACCTGTAGCCCTCCCTCCAGCTGATAAGGGGATATTAAGGAGCCCTTCCTACAGGTGTGTCTGTCTACCTGTGTGTCTCTTTCTATCTCTCCTTTTCATTTTTCCAGTTTCCCATTATTTTCTCCACCCTCTCACTGTCTTTTCTCAGCCTCTCACAACCTGTCACACCCTCTCCCAGCTATTCACAGCCACTCACAGCCTCTCTCTCTCACTCTATCTCATTCCCAGTGTATCCAGACCATTCTAGACTCACCCCAAACTGTCCCCAAGACTTCCAGTCCATCCCAACTTCTCACAGCCTCTTCCAGCCTTTCACAGTCTCTCTCTCTCTCTCTCTCTCTCTCTCTCTCTCTCTCTCTCTCTCTCTCTCTCTCTCTCTCTCTCTCTCTCTCTCTCTCTCTCTCTCTCTCTCTCTCTCTCTCTCTCTCTCTCTCTCTCTCTCTCTCTCTCTCTCTCTCTCTCTCTCTCTCTCTCTCTCTCTCTCTCTCTCTCTCTCTCTCTCTCTCTCTCTCTCTCTCTCTCTCTCTCTCTCTCTCTCATTCCCAATGTATCCAGACCATCCCAGACTCACCCCAAACCATCTCCAAGACTCCCCTTCTCTCTTCCTCTCCTCTCCCTCTCTCTCCCTCCCCTCTCTCACTCTCCTAACTCTCCCCAGGAGAGTCCCCAGTGGTGAGCAGATGGTGATGCTGGAGATGATACTGGCATATTGAGTATTATAATTAGCCATAAACACTTGCTTGCTTACTTTCATGTCTACACAGGTTCGTTCGATGCAAGGAGTTGGCACAGGAGGCGTCCGAGGCTGTGTAGAGCGGCCGTCTGAACCTGGTGCCACAGCTTACTATGTTCAACAGGTGCGTGTGTGTGTGTGTGTGTGTGTGTGTGTGTGTGTGTGTGTGTGTGTGTGTGTGTGTGTGTGTGTTTTGTGTGGTCATTTCACTATCTATCTATCTGTTTAGTTTGTCTCCATCTGTCTGTCTTTCTGTCATTGGTCTGTCTGTCTGTCTGTGTATTGCAATGATTTTTCAGTTATGTATTTTATTTTTTATTCTTGTGTACTTGTGTCTGTCTGTATGTATGTATGTATCAGTCAGTGAGTCAGTCAGTCAGTCACTCAGTTAGTCAGTTAGTCAGTCATTCAGTCAGTCAGTTAGTCAGTCATTCAGTCAGTTAGTGAGTTAGTCAGTTAGTCAGTCTGTCAGTCACTCACACAGTGTTAATCCTCCTCTTCCTCCTCCTCCTCCTCCTCCTCCTCCTCCTCCTCCTCCTCCTCCTCCTCCTCCTCCTCCTCCTCCTCCTCCTCCTCCTCCTCCTCCTCCTCCTCGTCCACCTCCTCCTCCTCCTCCTCCTCCTCCTCCTCCTCCTCCTCCTCCTCCTCCTCCTCCTCCTCCTCCTCCTCCTCCTGTTCCCCACCACCCCTGCCGAGAGGTGAGTGTATGTACGTGTGTGTGTGTGTGTGTGTGTGTGTGTGTGTGTGTGTAGTAATAATAGTAATGCTATGTACATATATAAATACTGTTAATATTATTGATAAAAAATATTGATGATGATGATGATGATGATTCAGTGGTGATTATGAAAATGTGCATTACAATATAGGGTAGATATTATTGTTATTACCTGTGTGTGTGTGTGTGTGTGTGTGTGTGTGTGTGTGTGTGTGTGTGTGTGTGTGTGTGTGTGTGTGTGTGTGTGTGTGTGAGGAATAATTGAATAATTGAATAATTGATGCTCTCTCCTTTGCTATTCATTATATACATGGACAGATGCCTGAAGGAAGTGTGTGTAAGGGAGGATAAAGAGATCATGCTGGCCTATGCAGACGATGTCGCTGTCGTGACAGGAAGCCAACAAGATCTTCAAGAGGCCATGACAAGATGGAATGATGTTTTAAATAGGGAAGGAATGAGAATGAACAAACAAAAAACTTATTTACTAGTGGACAAGCAACAAGTGATGGTGTGGCTCTGAGCCACTGTAGTAGGGATGTTATGGTTTAAGTGTAGGAAGTTGCAAATGCTCACCTAACAATTGCACCTTAGTAGAAAAACACAAACAGGAAGTTTATGCAAGTTTTTATCCTTATATAAAATGTTGTATTGCATCAAACCTCCATACATTACTGTCTCTATCCAGTATGAGACCGGTGTTCAGGAAGCACAAGCATGTGCTGAATAACAAGAAGCCGGCATTGGTGAAGGTGACAACATTTCATCTATTTATACATACTTTTTATTATTAAAGCTTATCTTATAATTATTTCTGAAGAGATTGACTAATTTTTGTAGTATTTATGACTTAGAACTATGATAAAGCTATGAATTGATATAATTCCTGATTTGTTTTATCTTTTCATTATCCTTCCTTTGTTAATTGAGCATTTTATATTACTTAGCTTAAAAATGCAAGAACGGTTCAGAAGTATCCAACCTTGGGCTAAGGGCCAAAATTATGGTATCATTCAAAATGTCCTTCAAAGAAAGCCCTCTGTAATCCAACACACTTAGCCCATTAATCCTTCCATTTCTCATCAATTTGTTCAACATTCATATTTTTCCCTTATAGGGTTGAACAATTTTCATGGGTTCAGAGCAAAAGGCTTCCTCATTCCTCCCCAAGGTATTCTCGGATGGTAAGCAGGTTTGACTCTGGAGCAAACCTGACCAAGGGCTACTGCCCAAGGCTACAGAGGTTCCTCTCCCTGAGGCTGAATGCACCATGTGAGATGGTTCTGTTATGTGGATGAATGTCATGGTGGATAGCAGTGCCACCACATTCCTACAATCATCCATCACTCCACTGCTCAAACGCTTCTGCAACCAATGATAGGTATGCTGCCACATTCTGCATGGTCTCCTTGGCTCTCAGATAAGGATACTGTCAACAGGTTTGGGATTGCCAAAAAATCATAAGGAGCTATGTCTGAAAAGTCCAGAGAGAGAGAGAGAGAGAAAGAATGAGCAAGAGAAAGAGTAGGATGAAGCAAAGGAAGAGTCAAGAGGGAGGAAGAGAGAGTAGGACAAGAAAAAACAGAACAAATAAATCCCCTACACGTCTTGTCTCCATTCACACAAGCCATGAAAAGCTTGTCCATCCCTGAGTGCTCAGAAGCAGTGTTCCACTGATGATGTGGAAACTTGAGACACCCAATCATTTAATGGGCTTTAGTAGGTTTTGTCACCAGTCTTCTGTGTGTCACTGACTACATTTTGAAATTTTTATCTGTTCTATTTAATTTTGTGTGTATGTACACAATGTTTATGGTCAATAAACTATTTATAAAACTATTTATCTGTGTGAGTAAGATAAAAGCAGTTATTGTTATTATTATTATTATTATTATTATTATTATTATTATTATTATTATTATTATTATTATTATTATTACACATTTTCCTCCTTGTATTTAAATATTATTATTATTATTATTATTATTATTATTATTATTATTATCATGAATTGTTCTTGTTTATAAATAAAATACTGTAACTGATTATTATTTTTTTTATCATTCATTTAGACTCTCTCTCTCTCTCTCTCTCTCTCTCTCTCTCTCTCTCTCTCTCTCTCTCTCTCTCTCTCTCTCTCTCTCTCTCTCTCTCTCTCTCTCTCGAATAAAATGACTGGTGAGGAACTCTAATAATTAAAGTGCTAAAAAATCCATTAAACTACGAGAAATAAGACAAATAATTAATGACACACCTAATAACACAAACAAGGAGTAATAAACAAAACTTAAGCCAGAAAACACGAAAAGATAAAACTATCATATAAAGAAATACGAAGTAAAAAAAAAATCATGAATATCAAATAAATAACTCACATATAATCAATAAACACGTAAGGAACAGTAAATAAACAATTAAGCCATTCATTGCAAGGGCCACAGTCAGAAAGTGAAAAAAAAAAAAATAATGCTTAGTTAAATACCGAGGCTAAATAAAACAAGGAATTAGACAAATGACAAATAATTAATAAATACATAAGGAATAATGAATAAACAAAAATTAAGCCAGGAAGACTATTATAATTATTGCAAGGAGACGATATGTATGTATGTATTGTATGTAATTCGAGGTTAAAATGGCTCAAATCTGACCCAACAGCAGGCCATAAGTGAAGGTGTTCCTCAAGGCAGGGAGGGGGGGGAGCAATGAATAGGGGAGGGGCTATAAACTATTGGGGGGATATTAATTAATGACGCATCCAGTTTAGCGTGTGTGTATATTTCGCGTTGTGATAATTTAAAGGTTTTCTCGCGTTTTTATCTTTATTTATTGATTGATTTTATTTATTTATTTTATTTTTTTGGCAGGTGTTATATTTGTTGAGTGTTTTAAGTAACTGTGGCTCATTGCATCAAAACTCCATTCATTACCTTCGTGGGAAGGTTCAATTTGGCAAGGTTTTATTTCGCATTTTGGGTTTTGTAGTAAATTATGCATTTTCTCATATTTTTCTTTGCTGGTATTGTCCCTTCCACGCCATATATGACTGGAAAGTTGGGGGCGCCTTCCCCCCCCCCCACCCTCCACTGCTACGTTTTTTTCTTAATCAGTCAGTCAACCAATCAATCAATCCCTTCATGAATCATACCCATTTCCAGGTGTCACCCCCACCCATAGATCTCTCATTCTGTCATGTATGAACAAGTGCTAAGGGCAAGCTGAACAAGTACAAAGGGCAAGCCAGCTGTCTCTTTTAATATTCTTGCCTGAAATAACATTACAAATGAGGGTCTATTAATCATCCATTAAATAATCCATTTTTATTGCTTTCTCATTCTTCTTGCTCTGTGTATTGTTAAATTGGATGGTTATATCATTGTCCCTTCCTGTGTTTTAGTGTGCCATTACCTGTCCTCTCTTCCAGCTGATATTTAGTTTGTACTAAAATAGACTGGCATAACTTTACAATTTATACACAAATAACAACATAAACCAATAATGCATTGATATTATGCATGATAGGAGTGGACATTTCCACTCTACATCATTAATGAATGCATGATGAGACGCACACTATTACAAAGCTAATGAGTTCAATACAAACACTCAATAACAATTTCAATAACTTTATTAAAAATAGCAATCTTTATAAATCATGAAACCAACATCAAATGCACAATAATGCAAACACTTTTTACACACACACTCTTTAATGATATTTCCTAATATACAGTATAATTCCAAACAGAGAGAGAGAGAGAGAGAGAGAGAGAGAGAGAGAGAGAGAGAGAGAGAGAGAGAGAGAGAGAGAGAGAGAGAGAGAGAGAGAGAGAGAGAGAGAGAGAGAGAGAGAGAGAGAGAGAGAGAGAGAGAGAGAGAGAGAGAGAGAGAGAGTGATGAACTACCTGGGGTCATAAATGCAAAGTACAGGTATCAGTCAGGCAAAGCATAGTGCTTGCCTGTCTCATATGGAATGTAAAAACATGGCTTCATATCATTCCAGACCTGGGATTATGGCCAAAAGTTACCAAGCAGTGCTGAGCAAAATCCAGTAGAGTAATATTCAGTATCATTGAATTACTGACAAAGTAAAGATCATTATGTGCAATGATACTCACTACCTAGGAGCATTTCAGGTTACTACCAAGAGTCTGACCATGCTGGCAGGGATGGTTAGGCTACAACACATTACATACTTCTCCATTCAAATCAGTCAGCTGATTAAATGGTGAGTTAAACCATTTTGATCATCTAAATCATATTAAGGCATTGGATGAGACCTGGACAGCTTGGGTCAACACCATACATAGGTACTCCACTACTCTGTGGGAAACACTTGATTGTGGCAAGAGTCATCACAATACCAAACACCATCCTTGACAAAGCACAGCATGGCCCACTCATCCACAGGAACCCAGCCATCTCTAAGGAGCAAATTAATGCTGCCCAGTGTCACTCCTCATCACTTTTAGGGAATAAGAAGTAGATCCCACCCTAGCACCATCTTTACATAGAATATAATACAGAGGATAGAGAAGGAATACAAACAGGGCACATGGTATGGTATAGAACACCAACCCTCACTTTTGGAAAACCCCAGCCACTCAGTAGGAGACTGAGTGGCTGGAATACATGGAATACAAAGTGCATGGAATACAGTAGTATTCCATGCAGTTTTTAATACATATAATATATTATAGTGAAAGGAACATATTTATATAACATATATATAAGGACGCTGCTTATCTTCTCGAGCTGCTGAAGGTCATGATCTGCTTCCTTTTCCTGCACCAGCTTTGATATCAAATCCTGCAGGAAACAACTGTGTTAATTCACATTTTGAATAAATCTAATAGATGAAATTTCACTTACAACACCTTATGTGTCTCTGGTGACTCATGGAGGACAGATACATCACCTGAGAGTAAATGGTCAGTGAAGAAGTTGACCCTTGATCCTGGCTAATCACATTAAGTACATTAAACACTCCTGTTAACTAATAAATGAGGGATAGATTTCTCTGGAAGGTTACATTACACTACTTCCCTGGCATTTGAAAACATTTTGCTCTACATGAACTCATATGGAAGCTTTACTGCAACATTAAATCTCAGCTAGATGCCAGATGGTGTAGCCTCCATCACAGAGCAAGGTAATGATATGAAGGCTTAGTACTTTGGTCAACACCTGAATAAGAACCGTTTGAGATGCAGCAGAGATCACTAACCTGCCAGCAATTGAATAAGAAGTGTGTGAGATGCAGCAGAGATCACTAATCTGCCAGCAATTGAATAAGAAGTGTGTGAGATGCAGCAGAAATCACTAATCTGCCATGACATGAATAAGAAGTGTGTGAGATGCAAAAGAGAGCACTAACCTGCAGAGTGGTTTTGCTTCATTTCCTCTCATTCATGATGGAGGCTGGCAAGGTCTAACTCGCGTTCTCGAGCTTGTTGCTTCATCACTCCTCGCTGCAACTGGTAGATGGTGATGTAGTCACCTGAAGAAGGATAAAATTCTTCATTAAAAGACCAAGGAAATGGCATACAGTAAACAGTAAACACTTCCTCCACTTCACTTTTACAGATGATTCAAATGAGCAAAAAACATGCACTCACCGATGGACTCTGTCTCCTCATGCACTACAGCATGCTCAAGCTGCTACTTCCTGTCACTCAGCTCAGCCACCTCCTTCATGCTGCAAGTTAACCTGCTCTCCAGGACCCTGTGAGCCTCCTGCAGTTGTTGCAGCTTCTGTTAAAGCTCAGTTCCTCCCAATCCTGTTGTTTCTCCTGATAAAACAATAAGTTTGTTTCTCTCAACTTTTCTTAATACAGCCTCAATAAACAAATCCAATAACAATGCTTTTATTTTGTTATTAATTCAAAAAATTGAGCAACAGTGAGGAAAAATTATTTGCTTTATTATTAGAGAATATAAACTTTCTTACCTTTTGGTTCAGTTATGACATCTTCAGACAACTTTTCATGAGCAAGAGATTCTCCCAGCAGTTTGTTATACTTATCCCTCTCACAGTCTAGCTGAACCTGAAGACTGCTGCACTCACTCTCCAACCTGCTAACCTCAGATGTCAGTGTAGCCACTTGACCCAGCAATTTCCCCTTGGTATCTGTACCTGGAGGTGAAAAATTGATGCAACAGAGGGCCAGACAAGAATGACCAATGGAAGTAATTAGACGTAATGTAAGAAGTGGGTATAAGACTAAGGGAAATAGAAGGGCAATGGAGAGAGGGTTAGATGCACCAGAAATGTCTGTGGAGCCAGGAAAAATTTTAACTTGTAACAGAGATAACTAAGAGCAACTGTGAATGAATAAATGTGATGTAGCCTCATCCCATGACTGGGAAAATGCAAAAGCAGCACCTCAGACACCAGGACCATGATGACTGGCAGCTCCCAAAATTAGCTGCTGGCTTTTGTACTCCTAGTCACCACAGGAGGCTCATCCACAGCTAATCCTATCAGCTGATCATCTTGGGTGAAGTAATTGTTTATCAGTCTGGCTGTTGAGTCCTGATGCAGAGATGTGTGTGTGTGTGTGTGTGTGTGTGTGTGTGTGTGTGTGTGTGTGTGTGTGTGTGTGTGTGTGTGTGTGTGTGTGTGTGTGTGTGTGTGTGTGCACTTTGGAAAGCCTCCCTCCAAGGAGAATGTCAGTTTGATATACAAATATATATTCATGTGGATGGTAGCTCACATTTAGCTTCTGAGTTCTCACATGAAGACATGCCATCCTTGTCTTTTTCCTCTGAGGGAGTGACTTTATACTCTGTGATAAGTGCATGCAGCTCACTATTCTGTCTTGTGACGTTTTTGATTTCTATCTGTGAAAGACACAAGAAGGCAGTAAGTTAACTTGTTTAACATGCCACATCATTTTATATATATTATGCCAAGTTTAAACAGGAAAGCCTCACCAGAAGCATCAACTAAAGACCAAAGTGATTAACAAATCTTTCACTTTACCACCCTTAATGACAAAAGCTGATGATGTCCATATCCTGCATTTTTACACCTTCATGATTCCATTAGATTACATTAGATTACATTAGAACAGTATGTGACCAATGACGTCTCCATTCTACATTGCCATGACAAGAATACAGGGCTTTACTGAACATAAACCAAGGACGCCTCCATTCTACATTGCCATGACAAGAATACGGGGCTTTACTGAACATAAACCAAGGACGCCTCCATTCTACATTGCCATGACAAGAATACAGGGCTTTACTGAACATAAACCAATGACGCCTCCATTCTACATTGCCATGACAAGAATACAGGGCTTTACTGAACATAAACCAAGGATTCCCTCCTCCTCTCTCTAAGGGTTAGGGTTCTCTCAACAGTTACAGCGTGGTGTGAGAGATGCAGTGCTGTCAAGGCTTTACTATTTACAGGAAGCAACACACCAATAAATAAATGTTACTTTGGAAATGAAACTGAATAATCAAAGGCTTTATATCTCATGAACTTCCCTTCTTTAATAAACTGTCTTCAAGCTGACAGACTCCAGTAGTATTGCATCTTAGGAATATTCTACAGCTGATTTCATAATAACTGCTCTCTAAAACTGACTACATGCCTCCTTCCCTGCCTCCTACAGACTCTACTCAACAATTGTTGTTATTCTGTTCATGCTGGTGTGACAGTTAACCAGTATATTAATTCCTTAGTTATGTACACTCTAGAATGGTGGTTCATTTTATCTACCAGTGATTTGAATTCCCAGCTTCTAAGTATTACATTATTATTTGTTGATTGGTACCATTTGTATGCAATCAGAGAAAGATTTCAATATAAAAACATATCCATGTTACTGTTACCTTTCAGAATGTAAACCAAAATGAAAGCTATGTAAATTCTTACTTTAGATTATGTTGTCATTTCATTGAATGATGTAATTTCTTGGTTCTTGTGCTTCTTCAAATGCAGTCCCTTGTCTGGTTTCTCTGTCAATTCTAATTTCTTATTGCTCTGTGGAAAAACAAAGTGCAAATGTTTAGGATGAACTGATTCAATAATATTGCTTTCACAATTTCAATATTGTTCACAATTTCTGCAGGAAGTTTACTCCATATATTTACTATACGATTAAAGAAAAAATGTTTGGCCTTGTGGGATTTAAAACGTTTGGGTATAATCTTGAATCTATTATTTCTTGTTAGGTAGAATGAAGGAGGAGGAGGAGGAGGAGGAGGAGGAGGAGGAGGAGGAGGAGGAGGAGGAGGAGGAGGAGGAGGAGGAGGAGGAGGAGGAGGAGGAGGAGGAGGAGGAGGAGGAGGAGGAGGGAGAAACAAAGATAGGAGGGAAGGAAGAAAGGAAGAAAAGGGAATAAGAGAGAGAGAGAGAGAGAGAGAGAGAGAGAGAGAGAGAGAGAGAGAGAGAGAGAGAGAGAGAGAGAGAGAGAGAGAGAGAGAGAGAGAGAGAGAGAGAGAGAGAGAGAGAGAGAGAGAGAGAGAGAGAGAGAGGAGTTGGTAAGGAAAATTATTACAATGGTCCAAGGTGAAGAACAGGGACTGGAATGAGAAGTGGAAGAAGCATATAGAATTGGAAAATATAGTGAAGGAGGTAAAAGACCATTAAAAGTGAGAATGAGATCCCAAGTTACAGTAAAGGAGATCCTAGTGAGAACTGGGAAGCTGGCTGAAAATTCAGAATACAAGAATATTTGGGTAAAAAAGAGATATGAACTTGGAAGAAAGGGAAAAAGAGAAGGATCTGAGGAATGAAGCCAAGCAAAAAAAACGAGAGAAGTACAGAGACCGAGAAGCAGAAATTTTATTGGAGGGTACTAGATATGAAACTAAGGAAATGGTATATTCAGGAAAGGGAACAAGAAATGAAAGAACCACAACAGCAGACAGACAAATTGCATGTGGTGGGAGAAGTAGTATATTAAGAGTAATATATACAAAACAAACTTCATGTAAACAAATAAAATTTTCAGAAAACTTGTCACACAAAACCTTATTAACAACTCACCTTCTCCTTCTGCGGCATTTCCTTCCTTCTTATCTTTCTCCTTTCCTTCTCCATCTTCCTCCTCCTCCTCCTCCTCCTCTCCTTCCTCTTTCTTTCCACCTTCCTCCTCCTCTTGTGACTCTTAACTCTCTTCCTCCTCGTCCTCCTCTTCCCCTGTGCTTCCCTCCTCTGAAAGAAAAGACTTGTTTAAAAAGCAAGCAAATATAGTAGTAATAGTAAAAAAAAGTCAATGAAATGAAAGTTTATACACATATGAAATTAGTGAAAATTTGACACCAAACATTCTCTATCTGTAACATTACATCAGAATGACGAGAACACAAGATATGAAAAGTGAAAGGGAATGATGTATATAACAAAGAAAAACATTGTATAATGACATATGACAGGAAAATAATCTTGTATACTTGTCCCTTAAATACTTGCTTCCTTGTATATTAACTCCCAAAATGCTCATTCCTTGTACTCTCATTTTCAAAACACCTCTTCCTTATATATTGTCACTCAAACACTCCTTTCTTGTACACTTATTCCTAAATCACTCCTGTCTTCCTGTATTCTCATTCTCCAAACACTCGTGCCTCTGCACACCCAGTTCCTCAAAACATTTCTTCATTGTTTACTCATCCCGCAAACACAGCAACTTTCTTGTATACTCAGCTCTCAAAAGATGCATTTTTAAACATCCATAACTCCTTTTATTTTCATTCCCCAAACACTCCCGGCTGTGCACACTCCAGCACGTTAACACAATAACCAAGCAATACACACGACTACTGGCACCATCCAGATCTGGCCCCAGCACCCCTGCCTCCTTGCGTGCCAGCTCCAGCAATGCACGGCCACAGCGGCAGTACGCGTCACCACACTCGGGCGCCTGCTCCCCACACAGCTCCACCAGGGACTCTGTTGCCTCCTGGAGTGGTAAGGAGTGTCAGTTAAACCTGGTGTTTACTTTCACTATGATATGAAACAATTAACAACACAGAAAACAACACAACTAGGTAACATGCAACACATACCACACCTAAGCAACAGACACACCTCGAAGGCAGCCACAGCAGATTTGAAGTCCCCCACCAGGAGGTGTCGCTTGCCCCTAGAGAAACGGTCGAACGCTGCTGCACTTGCCGCACGTCCAAGGGGAGCAAGCAAACAGGCCATCATCAAACAAGTCTTGACTTTAACCATTCGTAATTTACACCATCATATATTGTGGAGTAACTTCATGTTTAGTATATCTTAACATGGAACATTATTAAGAATGTGTACATGCTTGTATTATTTGATAAATTATGTGGTCAGCTACACTTTCCACTCACACTCTCATCCATCACCAAAATTAAACTAACCCCCTATTACTTTCCTCCCACCCTCAGAATTATTAAACTAACCTCCAGTCACATTCTTCTGACACCCTCATCCCTCACTAAAAATTAATACCAACTGGCAAAATTACCAAACTAACCTCTAAATATCATCCTCCCACCATCTAGTCTCTCACTAAAATTAATCTCACCAAGCACGATTATCAAGCTAATATCCAATCACTTTCCTCTGACCCTCAAAATCCTTTCCAGCTGGTAGAATTATTAACCTATACTCCAGTCACTTCCACCCTCTCATCCCTCATTAAAATTAATCCCAGCCTTCAAAATTATTGAACTAACCTCCAGTCAAAGAAATATCACTGGTTTTGTGGGGGATATTGTCACTGCACTAAGGGATGCACACAATTTCTCGTAAGTTTTCACATTTTGCGTTCAACTGTACCGGTCTAAGTGGAGGAGTGAAAAAGTGACATCTAATGAATAGTTGCCACAAAACTTATTCTCATTACTTTTTGTTCCTTGTCATTTTTCTTTCAGGCTTTTTTCATCATCACAGCAGCTTGAAATTTTGAAAATACATGCTATTTGAGGAGGTAGCTGTACATGTGAAAAAAAGAAGGGAAACAAACATCCATACTTGTGACTGATATGAAAAATAAACTATACATATAAATGTATATTTCACTTTTCTTTCTAGCAATTAAAAAATGTACATACGACAGTATTTCTTTCTTTTCCTCAATAAATACGACAACAGTATTTTTCCTTCCCTTCAGTACACCGAGCCTTTCCCTTAGTACATATCACAGTACTTTTCCTTTTTGCTCAGTGCATATGAGAATAATTTTCCTTTTCCTTCATGCATATGACACTACTTGCCCTTTTCCTTTTCTTTCCCTAAATAGAGAAGACAAGACAGAAATTTTCTTTCCCTCAATACACAACACTATTTTTTCTCCCACTCTCTCTCTTGTACAGAGTCAGTTTCAATGTACTGGAAGGTTATGCCTACGGGAAACTGAAGGACAGCTCAAGCAACGAGTGGACGGGCACGGTAGGAGCTCTGCAGTCAGGGGAAGCTGACCTCACTGTCTCTGAATTGTCCATCACTGAGGAGAGGTTGAAAGTTGTTACCTACACCCAGCCTATCTATATCATCAGGTGAGAGATACAGGTGATGATCAAATAATATTTTAAAGATGTTGAACAAAGTGCTCCCTTAACAGATTAATTGGATCAGCAAAATGTTCAGAATATGAAATGTCAAATAATTAGATTGATCTATCTATATGCCAGGCTGGCAGTCCTATACAGGGTGGCCCAGACACTACACTATACACTCACATACAACATTGACACTGTTAATCCAAATTCTAATCTATTTATCTATATACCAGGCCAACAATCCTCCCCAAGACACCGCAGACAAATCACCACACATTCACACTCTTAACTTCATTATTATTAACGATTTAGCTGTCTATACATCAGGCTGGCAATCACACACAAAATGGCCCAAACAAGGCACCACACACACATTCACACTCTTAATATCATCTGTCAGGCCCTAGTGGAAAGGGACAATCTTGTGGCCCACCATACTACACCTCAGGAGGTCAGACACAGCATTCAGTTAACAAAAAATCACATTAACACCCACTCCCCACAGAACATAGTAACACAAAATCAGATTAACACTCACCCCAACGTCACATTCACAAGACAAGTTCTCATCCCACAGCCGTAAACTGTTTGCGGCCACCCACGAGGACCTTGCCAAGAAGATGCTTGCCTACACAACCCCAACGGACACAGCTCTGTACCGGCGCATCCCGGCTAACACGACAGGCCTCGCCAGCATCCTCTTCTTCATCGAGCGACTCCAGAGGTGCTACATACCCACGGGGGAGAAGCCTGTTAGCATGGGAGTTGCTGCTGGCTGGTACATGTTGTCAGCTCTCCTACAACAAGGTGAGGACCTGTTGAGGTGTAAGACTGGTCAGTTCAAGTGTTGGAGCATTTAGTGTTTGGTAAGATGGCTGGTACATGTTGCCAGCCCTCCTACAGCAGGGTGAGGACCTGTTGGGGTATGAGACTAAGTTGAATGCAAGGGTAGTGGTGTTTAATGTTTGATAAGATGGGAATACAGAAAGACAGTTATTAAAGGATAGATTTAAAACTGGGAAACTTTACATGATACCTGGTGTATTTTCATAATTGAGCTGATATTAACTTGAATTAGTTCTGGCATGAGCAATATAAGCAAGTGGTGTTAATATGACTGATATGGATATCAAGTAATGTATTTAATTTTATCAGTAGTTCTCTTCATATGATGATATCAACAGTTTTCTTAGTAAGATATGAGATATAAATCTTTTAGAAATGATGAGAAAACTCTTAAATTGCATTTTCATCTCTGAAACATTTTAAAATGGTCTTTTCTACATTTTTTAATTTAAAAAGATGTGTTACTTTCAAAGATTTTAAATTGCCTTTGTATCATCCTCCATGTCTTAAAATTGCCTTTTCATGGCATCTTTCCCTCCTCCTCTTCCTCCTGCAGGCTCCAACACCTACCCAATCAGCAGTGCAGCACGGGTAATCTACTGGGTTGGCTACAGTGTGTCCCTCATTGTGTACACATCATACTCTGCCACACTGGTCTCACATTTTGCTGTGGAGCAGCCTGCACCTCTGCCATTCAGCAACCTGCGGGACCTGTCTAGGCAGTCAGGCTGGGATGCTGGATGCAACAACAATGACCTCTTCCAAGTGACAGCCTCGGTGGGTCCTTGGCTTCTTGCTGTGTGAACTGATATACCATCCAGTGGCTGAGAGTTGAGGAGAGAGAGAGAGAGAGAGAGAGAGAGAGAGAGAGAGAGAGAGAGAGAGAGAGAGAGAGAGAGAGAGAGAGAGAGAGAGAGAGAGAGAGAGAGAGAGAGAGAGAGAGAGAGAGAGAGAGAGAGAGAGAGAGAGAGAGAGAGAGAGAGAGAGAGAGAGAGAATTTTGTTCAGTGCCAGATTTAGGAGTCCACAAAAAGACCAGCTGCCCAGGAGCCTCCACAATCTGGGGTCTCCACAATCTGAGGAGTCTCCCACATAAATATTCTGTAAGTGAAAGAAACTTAAATTAATCAAACACTAGTTTTCTATGAACTAAATATTTTTTTTATTACTATCAAAATAACCACTTGTTTCATTTACACTAAATAAATATGTTCCTTTCACTATAATATATTATATGTATTAAAAACTGCATGGAATACAGATACAAAAATATTAATATAAATATTTCAGGTAGATGGCCTCCACACTCAGGCTGCTCACAGGCCTCCACAGACACAAATCCAGCCCTTGATTTGTAAATTAATTATTTTATTTAATTATTTATTTTTCCTTTGTAAGAGGAGCACTGCCTTAGGGAGGGAGAGAGAGAAAGAGAATAATAAAAAAAAAAAAAAAACAGATGCCATTTCTTTAAGAAATGGCATCTGTAATAATAATCTGTTATATGCCATAATAAATTATGGCATATAACATAAAATGTTATATGCCATTTGATAACAGTTTTCTATAGATCTAAGTGTAACTCAGTAAGTTTGTAACACAATCTCCCTCTCCTAAATCCAAATTGCTTTATTATCACTGGGAGAGGCTGGGATGGACTGGGAGAGGCTGGAATGCACTGAGAGAGGCTGGGATGGACTGGGAGAAGCTAGGATGCACTGGGAGAGGCTGGGATGGACTGGGAGAGGCTGGAATGCACTGAGAGAGGCTGGGATGGACTGGGAGAAGCTAGGATGCACTGGGAGAGGCTGGGATGGACTGGGAGAGGCTGGGATGGACTGGGAGAGGCTGGAATGCACTGAGAGAGGCTGGGATGGACTGAAATGCACTGGGAGAGGCTGGGATGGACTGGGAGAGTCTAGGATGCACTGGGAGAGGCTGGGATGGACTGGGAGAGGCTGGAATGCACTGAGAGAGGCTGGGATGGACTGGGAGAGGCTGGGATGGACTGGGAGAGGCTGGAATGCACTGAGAGAGGCTGGGATGGACTGGGAGAGGCTAGGATGCACTGGGAGAGGCTGGGATGAAAAGGCTGGGGCTGGGGCTGAGGCTGGGGGAAAAGGTCAAGAATGTTGGGTGTATCTCCAAGACAGTCAGGAATACGAGTAGGGTGTTGCACCAATTGCTCTAGGTCATGGAGGATAGCAAAGTTGTAGGCTAGTTCACCAGGATGGTCAGTGAAGGGAGAGGAAAGCCAAAGCTGGTGGTGAACATTGAAGTCTCCAAGAATGGAGATCTCTGCAAAAGGGAAGAGGGTCAGAATGTGCTCCACTTTGGAAGTTAAGTAGTTAAAGAATTTCTTATAATCAGAGGAGTTAGGTGAGAGGTATACAGCACAGATAAATTTAGTATGAGAGTGACTCTGTAGTCGTAGCCAGATGGTGGAAAACTCAGAAGATTCAAGAGCGTGGGCACGAGAGCAGGTTAAATCATTGCGCACATAAACGCAGCATCCAGCTTTGGACTGAAAATGAGGATAGAGAAAGTAAGAGGGAACAGAAAAGGAGCTACTGTCAGTTGCCTCAGACACCTGAGTTTCAGTGAGGAAAAGAAGATGAGGTTTAGAAGAGGAGAGGTGGTGTTCTACAGATTGAAAATTAGATCTTTGACTGCGAATGTTGCAGAAGTTAATGAAGAAAAAGTTGAGGGGGTGTCAAGACACTTAGGGTCTTTGACAGAAAGGCAGTCTGACCTGGGGACATTTATGGTCCCCTCCCCAGATGGGGACTACGAGGCTGGTGTAGGAGTCGCCACGATGATTTTAAAATTTTTGAGTGAAGGGTGTGTGTGTTATTAGGTGCTTGTAGTTTTGTGTGGAGGAAGAGAGTTGTCTTTAGAGGGCAGGCTATGACTGCCCCCTTGTGTTGTGAGACACAAAGGGAAACGTTCAGCGAGGTCACAGCTGGGTTTAATGATAAGTTCACAGCACCCCCTGAACAGTGCTTTAGACCTCACTGGTAGTAATTATCATTTAGGCAGATGTCTACTGCCTCCTCATATATATATATATATATATATATATATATATATATATATATATATATATATATATATATATATATATATATATACCCAGCCAACATTGGATAATGGGAGGCATGTGGGTGTTTTGTGGGCTACTTTATGGGTCCCATGTGGGCTACCCACATTACTGTAAAACACAGGTTGTTCTTGGAGATTTAAACTTTTTGCATTTATAAATATTCATTCACATGACAGTAAAGATTCATTTTACTAACATGCCAGTTTCTCTTAAACCAAGCAATTTACGTGTAATCTTATCTTACAAATGGCTTGAGGCATTCTCTAACCCTCTTGGAAAGTTGACAGATATAAGTAATACTGCTAATTTTCATTGAAATATTAAAAGAAAATTAAATAAATAAATAAATAAATAAAATAAATAAATAAATAAATAAATAAAAATCTTTTGGTTCAGTGATGTTCCTCATTTTTTGTCCAAGGTTCTAACCATACCTAAACTAACTTAACAACACCAAAACTAACCTAACCATACCTGCTGTAACCTAACCATACCTAAACTAACTTGACCACACCAAAACTAACCTAACCATACCTGCTGTAATCTAACCATACCTAAACTAACTTAACCACATCCAAACCTAACTACACCCAAACTAACCTAACTGTACTTGCTGTAACCTAACCATACCCAAAACTAACCTAACTACACCCAACCATATCAAACCTAACCTAACCATACCTAAACTCAAGGCAAGGTATGGCGTGTCTAGCCAGTGGTAGCCATAATTATTTCCTATTTTCATCAATAAGAAAAGGCATTGAATTCAATTTAAAAAAAACCTTTCAATTATTGTTAAAGGTTTGTAGAAAAGAATATATCAAGAGCTAGTGTTATTTCATAAGATAGGTAATGAAATACTGGCACATTAATAAAAGTGATATCAAGCCTCAATATACTGACATACGGTAATAACAGTGTAGTACCATCACAATCACCAGCACCACCACCTTACCATTTATATCACTAGACAACCACCTCTACACCGTACGTAATGTACTTTCCACATATAATGCATACCTTTGGGCAAATTGGTGTCAGCGGAGCATTGAATGAATGCCTCTTGGCACTTGCTGGGAGACTGGATGCCTTGGTAATCTGCAGGGATCACCACTTTTTAACACAGGCTAACTTCTTACTTTACACGTTATGGAAGGCATCAAGTATGGCTTCAAGCATTTTAAAGTATTCACAACATTGTCGAGTGCAATTTAAGATACCTTACTTCTGAACTGGTGTGAACCGCCAACGTACTGTTTACAGCACCCGCTGGGTTAAAACGTATGTTCACTTTTTAAATCTCTGAATTAAAGTATATTGCATTTTCAAGTTCAAAAATTAAAAATATTATTGCATAAAAATAATGCACTTTTCTTTCTCTTTCCACAAGTTACCTCCAGCAGATTATTAAAGGTAGGTGGAAATTTTATTTAGAGCATGATGAACCCAGCCGTTAGCAGGAAGGCGGCACAACAACGTCAGCGGCGCACCTACAGAGTGAGAAGAGATATTTTCGCTGAGTACGACGATGCTGAGTTACTGAAAAGATTCAGATTGGACCGTGCTGGTATTGTTGCAGTGACTGATATAGTGAGAGACAAGCTGCAAAGTAAAACTGAAAGAAATAGAGCCTTGACCCCTGAGATGGTGGCCATCACATTACGATATTTAGCCACAGGAAAAATGCAACAGTGCAGTTGTGATGATTTTGGAACAACGCAGCCCACTATCAGCCGTGCAATATCACAGACAATTGATGCACTGGCTGACCCAGAAGTAATCTGCCAGTTCGTGGCTTTCCCTCACACCCAGCGTGAAGTGCAGCAAAAACAGGCAGAGTTCATGCAAGTAACTCAGTTTCCCGGTGTTGTGGGAGTGATTGATGGCACTCATATAAGAATTGTGTCTCCTCATGTCGATGAACATGTATATGTGAACAGGAAACGCTATCACAGCATAAATGTGCAAGTAGTATTTGATGCTCACTATAAGATTCTTGACATTGTGGCAAGGTGGCCTGGCTCAGTCAACGATGCAAGAATACTAGATAAGTCAGCACTCAAACTGATGTTTGAGGAACAACATGTACCTGCAGGATGCTACCTTCCCGGGGACAGTGGCTATCCCTGTAAGCAGTGGCTCCTCACTCCTTACCTTCGCCCTCAAACTGTTGCACAAGCTAATTATAACAGGTGGGTTTATTTGTAAATAGTGTTCTGTTAGGTTTAGATATGCTTTGAACGAATCTAGTAGCTTTCTCCCCAGGGCCGCCCTCCCGCGTGTGCCCGCAGCCCCTACAAGAACCGGTCCCTGCCCCCTTTGGGCACGCTCTCCTCCCAAGGCTAAGTCCCCGGGGCGTGGCCGCCCAAACTAACCCCCTCCTCCCAACAGTTCCAGTACCTTACGATGCAGCCGAGGGGACTGACGCCACCACCACCACTGCCACCACCGCCACAACAAGGGTTATTCAAATGGGGAACATGCTTCAGGTGTTGCCCCAAGATGCCTCAGCCCCGCAGCCCCACTTCCCCATGATAGTGCAGGCAGGGAATGTCATACAGGTGAGAGAGAGAGAGAGAGAGAGAGAGAGAGAGAGAGAGAGAGAGAGAGAGAGAGAGAGAGTTTTTTACATACAGAAAGGAGAGACAGAGATAGAAAATCAATCTTACTACTACTACTACTACTACTACTACTACTACTACTACTACTACTACTTCTGAGCACCTCCTTCCTCTCAGGTTGTTCCAGCTGACAACACGCAGGTATTAGGGGCAGAAGTCGTTGGAGTTGGTCGGGTCATGCAAGTGGTCGGAGTCCCAGGCTTTCCCCCGACCCCAGCCCCAGACCCCTGCCCCAGCCACCCCTCTCCCTGTGACCCCTGCCCAGTCATCCCTCACCCCCTCCTGCCCCCCTGCGGTGCTGCCAGCGGGGGTGATGGGAGGTGGAGGTGGGCCACACACACCTGGGTTAGCTGTGGCTTGGCTTATCTCCCTCCTCAGCAGGTGAGAGAGAGAGAGAGTGTATATACATCTGTTGTTATTGTATTTATTTGTCTATATTTTCCTTACAGAGTGATTGATTGATTAAATGATATATATTGGTGTTAATATATACAGACAGACTGGTATATAGACATTCTGATATGTGATGGCCAGTCCATGGAGCACAAGGTCTTTGTGGACTAATGAATATTTTACACTAAGGTTTAAGACCAGTGTTTTATTCAGCTATCATGAAAAAAAAAAGAAAAAGACAGTACATAATTATTTAGTAAGTAATTCATAACTTTAACCCAATCAAATTATAGATACATGCAAAAAAGAATTATATCAATAACAAAAGTAAATAATAATAATAATAATAATAATAATAACTATTACAAATTACAAACAATTACATATGTTTATAATAGTAGAGCTGATTACAATTTGAAAACTAATAAATACAATGAATAATTACTTGTTAAGTGTTGTTTTATCAGTAATTTAAAGGAATGTAATGGTTTGTTTTTAACTGTGTCCGAGAGCCGGGTCCAGTGCTTGGTTCCTCGTGAGACGACACTCTGTTGGGCACGGGAGGTTCAGCAGAAGGGTGTCCTCAAGTTACCTGTCTGTCTTAACTGAATATCATGAGCCCGTGTCTCTTGTGTTTGTATTAAGAGCTTTGTATACAAACGCCAAGGTCTGGAATACAGTAATGTCTCCAGTTTCTAGGAGTTTAAGATCCACTGCTATGTTCGGACTTGTTACTGTTTGTCTTATTCCAAATTAGCTTTTTTGGGGCAAGAAATAATTTATGAGTGTAGGTTGCACTAGGAGAAAGAGAGAGAGAGAGAGAGAGAGAGAGAGAGAGAGAGAGAGAGAGAGAGAGAGAGAGAGAGAGAGAGAGAGAGAGAGAGAGAGAGAGAGAGAGAGAGAGAGAGAGAGAGAGAGAGAGAGAGAGAATGTTTGATATTATTATTATTATTATTATTATTATTATTATTATTATTATTATTATTATTATTATTATTATTATTATTATTATTATTATTATTATTACTGCTACATATTTCTCTCTCTCTCTCTCTCTCTCTCTCTCTCTCTCTCTCTCTCTCTCTCTCTCTCTCTCTCTCTCTCTCTCTCTCTCTCTCTCTCTCTCTCTCTCTCTCTCTCTCTCTCTCTCTACAATAATAGTTTTACCCTTCTCTCTCATCCTCTCTCCCACTTCCACTCACTCACTCTCTCCCTCCTTTTGCAGCAAATCCCGAGGATCAACGAGGACATGGTGGACCCAGAGATTGCAGCAGCAGCAAGAGAGAGAGAGAGAAGCAAGAGAGGAGGGAGAGGAAGGAGAGGAGGAGGAGAGAGAGGGAGGCCAGGAGGGAGGCACGTCAGAGAGAGAGGGAGAGGAAGAGGTTGATTCTGTTACAACAACAACTGCAACAACAACAACAGTTAGTCAGTGAGGAGGGGGAGGGGCCGTCCTCTGATGCTGAGGATGAGGTATTGTTCAGGGTAAGTAGTAGTAGTAATGCATCATTTTTAAACTTTCCGAGATAATCTTATTTCAACAGGTAGAGATGAAAAAGTCCTCTAACTGACAAAAAAACATTATCTATTTATTTTGTTATGTAGGCCAGCCAGCCGTGGGGGGGACAAAACTTCAATAAAAGAGACTCTCTGAGGTGTGGCTCCCCAAAATAGAATTGCAAATGGTAGCCAGAATTTACATGAATACTGGAGGGTGCTGTCAGGCCAAACCAGCTCCCCATCTGTGCCTATGCAGTGTCTGGCCAGCCACTAGTGTGTTTTGGGGGCTCAGACCAGCAGATTCCCACTGTTTATTCACTGTTTGTGTTGATGCAGTGTCTGGCCAGCCACTTGTGTGTTTTGGGGGCTCAGACCAGCAGATTCCCAGTGTTTATTCACTGTTTGTGTTGATGCAGTGTCTGGCCAGCCACTTGTGTGTTTTGGGGGCTCAGACCAGCAGATTCCCAGTGTTTATTCACTGTTTGTGTTGATTTAGTGTTTGGCCAGCCACTTGTGTGTTTTGGGGGCTCAGACCAGCAGATTCCCACTGTTTATTCACTGTTTGTGTTGATCTAGTGTTTGGCCAGCCACTTGTGTGTATGTAGGGGACTCAGACCAGCAGATTCCCACTGTTTATCCACTGTTTGTGTTGATGCAGTGTTTGGCCAGCCACTTGTGTGTTTTGGGGGCTCAGACCAGCAGATTCCTACTATTTATCCACTGTTTGTGTTGATCTAGTGTTTGGCCAGCCACTTGTGTCTATGTAGGGGATTCAGACCAGCAGATTCCCACTGTTTATCCACTGTTTGTGTTGATCTAGTGTTTGGCCAGCCAGTTGTGTGTTTTGGGGGCTCAGACCAGCAGATTCCCACTGTTTATTCACTGTTTGTGTTGATCTAGTGTTTGGCCAGCCACTTGTGTGTTTTGGGGGCTCAGACCAGCAGATTCTCACTGTTTATTCACTGTTTGTGTTGATCTAGTGTTTGGCCAGCCACTTGTGTGTATGTAGGGGACTCAGACCAGCAGATTCCCACTGTTTATCCATTGTTTGTGTTGATGCAGTGTTTAGCCAGCCACTTGTGTGTATGTAGGGGACTCAGACCAGCAGATTCCCACTGTTTATCCACTGTTTGTGTTGATGCAGTGTTTGGCCAGCCACTTGTGTGTATGTAGGGGACTCAGACCAGCAGATTCCCACTGTTTATTCACTGTTTGTGTTGATGCAGTATTTGGCCAGCCACTTGTGTGTATGTAGCGGACTCAGACCAGCAGATTCCCACTGTTTATCCACTGTTTGTGTTGATGCAGTGTTTGGCCAGCCACTTGTGTGTTTTGGGGGCTCAGACCAGCAGATTC
Source organism: Scylla paramamosain (assembly GCF_035594125.1). NCBI lineage: Eukaryota > Metazoa > Arthropoda > Malacostraca > Decapoda > Portunidae > Scylla > Scylla paramamosain. Next base: position 44,922 of record NW_026973825.1, on the reverse strand, counting down.
CTACTATTTATCCACTGTTTGTGTTGATCTAGTGTTTGGCCAGCCACTTGTGTTTATGTAGGGGACTCAGACCAGCAGATTCCCACTGTTTATCCACTGTTTGTGTTGATCTAGTGTTTGGCCAGCCATTTGTGTGTTTTGGGGGCTCAGACCAGCAGATTCCCACTGTTTATTCACTGTTTGTGTTGATCTAGTGTTTGGCCAGCCACTAGTGTGTTTTGGGGGCTCAGACCAGCAGATTCTCACTGTTTATTCACTGTTTGTGTTGATCTAGTGTTTGGCCAGCCACTTGTGTGTATGTAGGGGACTCAGACCAGCAGATTCCCACTGTTTATTCACTGTTTGTGTTGATGCAGTATTTGGCCAGCCACTTGTGTGTATGTAGCGGACTCAGACCAGCAGATTCCCACTGTTTATCCACTGTTTGTGTTGATGCAGTGTTTGGCCAGCCACTTGTGTGTTTTGGGGGCTCAGACCAGCAGATTCCTACTATTTATCCACTGTTTGTGTTGATCTAGTGTTTGGCCAGCCACTTGTGTTTATGTAGGGGACTCAGACCAGCAGATTCCCACTGTTTATCCACTGTTTGTGTTGATCTAGTGTTTGGCCAGCCACTTGTGTGTATGTAGGGGACTCAGACCAGCAGATTCCCACTGTTTATTCACTGTTTGTGTTGATCTAGTGTTTGGCCAGCCACTTGTGTGTATGTAGGGGACTCAGACCAGCAGATTCCCACTGTTTATCCATTGTTTGTGTTGATGCAGTGTTTGGCCAGCCACTTGTGTGTATGTAGGGGACTCAGACCAGCAGATTCCCACTGTTTATCCACTGTTTGTGTTGATGCAGTGTTTGGCCAGCCACTTGTGTGTATGTAGGGGACTCAGACCAGCAGATTCCCACTGTTTATTCACTGTTTGTGTTGATGCAGTGTTTGGCCAGCCACTTGTGTGTATGTAGGGGACTCAGACCAGCAGATTCCCACTGTTTATCCACTGTTTGTGTTGATGCAGTGTTTGGCCAACCACTTGTGTGTTTTGGGGGCTCAGACCAGCAGATTCCTACTATTTATCCACTGTTTGTGTTGATCTAGTGTTTGGCCAGCCACTTGTGTTTATGTAGGGGACTCAGACCAGCAGATTCCCACTGTTTATCCACTGTTTGTGTTGATCTAGTGTTTGGCCAGCCACTTGTGTGTTTTGGGGGCTCAGACCAGCAGATTCCCACTGTTTATTCACTGTTTGTGTTGATCTAGTGTTTGGCCAGCCACTAGTGTGTTTTGGGGGCTCAGACCAGCAGATTCTCACTGTTTATTCACTGTTTGTGTTGATGCAGTGTTTGGCCAGCCACTTGTGTGTATGTAGGGGACTCAGACCAGCAGATTCCCACTGTTTATCCATTGTTTGTGTTGATGCAGTGTTTGGCCAGCCACTTGTGTGTATGTAGGGGACTGAGACAAGTTTATTTAATGTTCAGTGACCCGTTTGCAGGCACAGGGGTGTTGACGAGCTGGGTGTGCAGGAGACAGACAATTACAAAGGTTTACAGTTCAAATGGTACATGTATCTTCAAAATACAGATAATAAGTAGATAAATATTGAAATTAATATAGAGTACCATTCTTTATTTAACACTTAACCAAACTTAACCAACATACACACACACGCTAACTCAGACAGTTCCCTAACTACCTTACCATCCCGCAGGAGGCCATGTCGGAGGTGCCGGTGGTGGGGTCGCCAGTTCCGGAGTACGAGGTGGAGGAGGAAAAGGAAGAGGAGGACGAGGAGGAGGCACGGATAAGGAAGAAGAAAAGATTATTACCTGTAGCCCTCCCTCCAGCTGATAAGGGGATATTAAGGAGCCCTTCCTACAGGTGTGTCTGTCTACCTGTGTGTCTCTTTCTATCTCTCCTTTTCATTTTTCCAGTTTCCCATTATTTTCTCCACCCTCTCACTGTCTTTTCTCAGCCTCTCACAACCTATCACACCCTCTCCCAGCTATTCACAGCCACTCACAGCCTCTCTCTCTCACTCTATCTCATTCCCAGTGTATCCAGACCATTCCAGACTCACCCCAAACTGTCCCAAACTGTTGGGATGGACTTCCAGTCCATCCCAACTTCTCACAGCCTCTTCCAGCCTTTCACAGCCTCTCTCTCTCTCTCTCTCTCTCTCTCTCTCTCTCTCTCTCTCTCTCTCTCTCTCTCTCTCTCTCTCTCTCTCTCTCTCTCTCTCTCTCTCTCTCTCTCTCTCTCTCTCTCTCTCTCTCTCTCTCTCTCTCTCTCTCTCTCTCTCTCTCTCTCTCTCTCTCTCTCTCTCTCTCTCTCTCTCTCTCTCTCTCTCTCTCTCTCTCTCTCTCTCTCTCTCTCTCTCATTCCCAATGTATCCAGACCATCCCAGACTCACCCCAAACCATCTCCAAGACTCCCCTTCTCTCTTCCTCTCCTCTCCCTCTCTCTCCCTCCCCTCTCTCACTCTCCTAACTCTCCCCAGGAGAGTCCCCAGTGGTGAGCAGATGGTGATGCTGGAGATGATACTGGCATATTGAGTATTATAATTAGCCATAAACACTTGCTTGCTTACTTTCATGTCTACACAGGTTCGTTCGATGCAAGGAGTTGGCACAGGAGGCGTCCGAGGCTGTGTAGAGCGGCCGTCTGAACCTGGTGCCACAGCTTACTATGTTCAACAGGTGCGTGTGTGTGTGTGTGTGTGTGTGTGTGTGTGTGTGTGTGTGTGTGTGTGTGTGTGTGTGTGTGGTCATTTCACTATCTATCTATCTGTTTAGTTTGTCTCCATCTGTCTGTCTTTCTGTCATTGGTCTGTCTGTCTGTCTGTGTATTGCAATGATTTTTCAGTTATGTATTTTATTTTTTATTCTTGTGTACTTGTGTCTGTCTGTATGTATGTATGTATCAGTCAGTGAGTCAGTCAGTCAGTCACTCAGTTAGTCAGTTAGTCAGTCATTCAGTCAGTCAGTTAGTCAGTCATTCAGTCAGTTAGTGAGTTAGTCAGTTAGTCAGTCTGTCAGTCACTCACACAGTGTTAATCCTCCTCTTCCTCCTCCTCCTCCTCCTCCTCCTCCTCCTCCTCCTCCTCCTCCTCCTCCTCCTCCTCCTCCTCCTCCTCCTCCTCCTCCTCGTCCACCTCCTCCTCCTCCTCCTCCTCCTCCTCCTCCTCCTCCTCCTCCTCCTCCTCCTCCTCCTCCTCCTCCTCCTGTTCCCCACCACCCCTGCCGAGAGGTGAGTGTATGTACGTGTGTGTGTGTGTGTGTGTGTGTGTGTGTGTAGTAATAATAGTAATGCTATGTACATATATAAATACTGTTAATATTATTGATAAAAAATATTGATGATGATGATGATGATGATTCAGTGGTGATTATGAAAATGTGCATTACAATATAGGGTAGATATTATTGTTATTACCTGTGTGTGTGTGTGTGTGTGTGTGTGTGTGTGTGTGTGTGTGTGTGTGTGTGTGTGTGTGTGTATGTGTGTGTGTGAGGAATAATTGAATAATTGAATAATTGATGCTCTCTCCTTTGCTATTCATTATATACATGGACAGATGCCTGAAGGAAGTGTGTGTAAGGGAGGATAAAGAGATCATGCTGGCCTATGCAGACGATGTCGCTGTCGTGACAGGAAGCCAACAAGATCTTCAAGAGGCCATGACAAGATGGAATGATGTTTTAAATAGGGAAGGAATGAGAATGAACAAACAAAAAACTTATTTACTAGTGGACAAGCAACAAGTGATGGTGTGGCTCTGAGCCACTGTAGTAGGGATGTTATGGTTTAAGTGTAGGAAGTTGCAAATGCTCACCTAACAATTGCACCTTAGTAGAAAAACACAAACAGGAAGTTTATGCAAGTTTTTATCCTTATATAAAATGTTGTATTGCATCAAACCTCCATACATTACTGTCTCTATCCAGTATGAGACCGGTGTTCAGGAAGCACAAGCATGTGCTGAATAACAAGAAGCCGGCATTGGTGAAGGTGACAACATTTCATCTATTTATACATACTTTTTATTATTAAAGCTTATCTTATAATTATTTCTGAAGAGATTGACTAATTTTTGTAGTATTTATGACTTAGAACTATGATAAAGCTATGAATTGATATAATTCCTGATTTGTTTTATCTTTTCATTATCCTTCCTTTGTTAATTGAGCATTTTATATTACTTAGCTTAAAAATGCAAGAACGGTTCAGAAGTATCCAACCTTGGGCTAAGGGCCAAAATTATGGTATCATTCAAAATGTCCTTCAAAGAAAGCCCTCTGTAATCCAACACACTTAGCCCATTAATCCTTCCATTTCTCATCAATTTGTTCAACATTCATATTTTTCCCTTATAGGGTTGAACAATTTTCATGGGTTCAGAGCAAAAGGCTTCCTCATTCCTCCCCAAGGTATTCTCGGATGGTAAGCAGGTTTGACTCTGGAGCAAACCTGACCAAGGGCTACTGCCCAAGGCTACAGAGGTTCCTCTCCCTGAGGCTGAATGCACCATGTGAGATGGTTCTGTTATGTGGATGAATGTCATGGTGGATAGCAGTGCCACCACATTCCTACAATCATCCATCACTCCACTGCTCAAACGCTTCTGCAACCAATGATAGGTATGCTGCCACATTCTGCATGGTCTCCTTGGCTCTCAGATAAGGATACTGTCAACAGGTTTGGGATTGCCAAAAAATCATAAGGAGCTATGTCTGAAAAGTCCAGAGAGAGAGAGAGAGAGAAAGAATGAGCAAGAGAAAGAGTAGGATGAAGCAAAGGAAGAGTCAAGAGGGAGGAAGAGAGAGTAGGACAAGAAAAAACAGAACAAATAAATCCCCTACACGTCTTGTCTCCATTCACACAAGCCATGAAAAGCTTGTCCATCCCTGAGTGCTCAGAAGCAGTGTTCCACTGATGATGTGGAAACTTGAGACACCCAATCATTTAATGGGCTTTAGTAGGTTTTGTCACCAGTCTTCTGTGTGTCACTGACTACATTTTGAAATTTTTATCTGTTCTATTTAATTTTGTGTGTATGTACACAATGTTTATGGTCAATAAACTATTTATAAAACTATTTATCTGTGTGAGTAAGATAAAAGCAGTTATTGTTATTATTATTATTATTATTATTATTATTATTATTATTATTATTATTACACATTTTCCTCCTTGTATTTAAATATTATTATTATTATTATTATTATTATTATTATTATCATGAATTGTTCTTGTTTATAAATAAAATACTGTAACTGATTATTATTTTTTTTATCATTCATTTAGACTCTCTCTCTCTCTCTCTCTCTCTCTCTCTCTCTCTCTCTCTCTCTCTCTCTCTCTCTCTCTCTCTCTCTCTCTCTCTCTCTCTCTCTCTCATAAAATGACTGGTGAGGAACTCTAATAATTAAAGTGCTAAAAAATCCATTAAACTACGAGAAATAAGACAAATAATTAATGACACACCTAATAACACAAACAAGGAGTAATAAACAAAACTTAAGCCAGAAAACACGAAAAGATAAAACTATCATATAAAGAAATACGAAGTTAAAAAAAAATCATGAATATCAAATAAATAACTCACATATAATCAATAAACACGTAAGGAACAGTAAATAAACAATTAAGCCATTCATTGCAAGGGCCACAGTCAGAAAGTGAAAAAAAAAAAATGCTTAGTTAAATACCGAGGCTAAATAAAACAAGGAATTAGACAAATGACAAATAATTAATAAATACATAAGGAATAATGAATAAACAAAAATTAAGCCAGGAAGACTATTATAATTATTGCAAGGAGACGATATGTATGTATGTATGTATTGTATGTAATTCGAGGTTAAAATGGCTCAAATCTGACCCAACAGCAGGCCATAAGTGAAGGTGTTCCTCAAGGCAGGGAGGGGGGGGGAGCAATGAATAGGGGAGGGGCTATAAACTATTGGGGGGTATTAATTAATGACGCATCCAGTTTAGCGTGTGTGTATATTTCGCGTTGTGATAATTTAAAGGTTTTCTCGCGTTTTTATCTTTATTTATTGATTGATTTTATTTATTTATTTTATTTTTTTGGCAGGTGTTATATTTGTTGAGTGTTTTAAGTAACTGTGGCTCATTGCATCAAAACTCCATTCATTACCTTCGTGGGAAGGTTCAATTTGGCAAGGTTTTATTTCGCATTTTGGGTTTTGTAGTAAATTATGCATTTTCTCATATTTTTCTTTGCTGGTATTGTCCCTTCCACGCCATATATGACTGGAAAGTTGGGGGCGCCTTCCCCCCCCCACCCTCCACTGCTACGTTTTTTTCTTAATCAGTCAGTCAACCAATCAATCAATCCCTTCATGAATCATACCCATTTCCAGGTGTCACCCCCACCCATAGATCTCTCATTCTGTCATGTATGAACAAGTGCTAAGGGCAAGCTGAACAAGTACAAAGGGCAAGCCAGCTGTCTCTTTTAATATTCTTGCCTGAAATAACATTACAAATGAGGGTCTATTAATCATCCATTAAATAATCCATTTTTATTGCTTTCTCATTCTTCTTCCTCTGTGTATTGTTAAATTGGATGGTTATATCATTGTCCCTTCCTGTGTTTTAGTGTGCCATTACCTGTCCTCTCTTCCAGCTGATATTTAGTTTGTACTAAAATAGACTGGCATAACTTTACAATTTATACACAAATAACAACATAAACCAATAATGCATTGATATTATGCATGATAGGAGTGGACATTTCCACTCTACATCATTAATGAATGCATGATGAGACGCACACTATTACAAAGCTAATGAGTTCAATAAAAAACACTCAATAACAATTTCAATAACTTTATTAAAAATAGCAATCTTTATAAATCATGAAACTAGAAAACTTTAAGAACCTGGGGCTATAACATCAAATGCACAATAATGCAAACACTTTTTACACACACACTCTTTAATGATATTTCCTAATATACAGTATAATTCCAAACAGAGAGAGAGAGAGAGAGAGAGAGAGAGAGAGAGAGAGAGAGAGAGAGAGAGAGAGAGTGATGAACTACCTGGGGTCATAAATGTATAGTACAGGTATCAGTCAGGCAAAGCATAGTGCTTGCCTGTCTCATATGGAATGTAAAAACATGGCTTCATATCATTCCAGACCTGGGATTATGGCCAAAAGTTACCAAGCAGTGGTGAGCAAAATCCAGTAGAGTAATATTCAGTATCATTGAATTACTGACAAAGTAAAGATCATTATGTGCAATGATACTCACTACCTAGGAGCATTTCAGGTTACTACCAAGAATCTGACCATGCTGGCAGGGATGGTTAGGCTACAACACATTACATACTTCTCCATTCAAATCAGTCAGCTGATTAAATGGTGAGTTAAACCATTTTGATCATCTAAATCATATTAAGGCATTGGATGAGACCTGGACAGCTTGGGTCAACACCATACATAGGTACTCCACTACTCTGTGGGAGGCACTTGATTGTGGCAAGAGTCATCACAATACCAAACACCATCCTTGACAAAGCACAGCATGGCCCACTCATCCACAGGAACCCAGCCATCTCTAAGGAGCAAATCAATGCTGCCCAGTGTCACTCCTCATCACTTTTAGGGAATAAGAAGTAGATCCCACCCCAGCACCATCTTTACATAGAATATAATACAGAGGACAAAGAAGGAATACAAACAGGGCACATGGTATGGTATGGAACACCAACCCTCACTTTTGGAAAACCCCAGCCACTCAGTAGGAGACCAGCCAGTCACCATGGCTATCACCTGGGGATTCTTAGGAACAGGTGTTAGGTATAGAATGAGAGATAAAGAAAACTCCCAATACATTTCAAGTCTATACGCAAGTCTCCATAGATAGACAAAAAAGTGTTCATGAATTAAACACAATATTGTAAGTTTTAAATGTTATGTGGTACCTTAGATAGATGGACAGGTCACTTGAGAAGAGAAAATAAGAAATGTCTTAGGAAGAGTATTTTGTCATATGTATGAATATATATGACTGTATGACATAGATGACTGGTGAAGTAGATTTTGTCCCTTATCAGAGTGGTTGTGTAGCTGAAACAAATTAATGATTATCAAAACAGAGACACATTTGAGCTGATTGGTGAATTACAGTTTCAGAGTGGATACAGCATACACTGGGATGATAAAACTACTGCAGTCATAAAGTAGATGAAAAAATACTGTGGGGAGGAATGTAAAGCAGTAACATATGCAACAAAAGAAAGAAAGAAAGAAAGAAAGAAAGAAAGAAAGAGAGAGAGAGAGAGAGAGAGAGAGAGAGAGAGAGAGAGAGAGAGAGAGAGAGAGAGAGAGAGAGAGAGAGAGAGAGAGAGAGAGAGAGAGAGAGAGAGAGAGAGAGAGAGAGAGAGAGAGAGAGAGAGAGAGAGAGAGAGAGAGAGAGAGAGAGAGAGAGAGAGAGAGAGAGAGAGAGAGAGAGAGAGAGAGAGAGAGAGAGAGAGAGAGAGAGAGAGAGAGAGAATGATGTGACATGACATCTTTAAGTACAAATGAGTATATAGTAACCATACACTGATACTTGTCCCCTTATACAGTGATAAGTTTACCCAAACACAATGGACACGGATGGAACTTTTGGAGGCTAAAGTGCTCCAGGTGACTGGTGGACTCCATTTCATTGCGGAGGTCCAGGATTCTCTGCACAGTTGGGCTTTTGGTGTCAGTGGAAGTGGTGGCAGTGTGGCAGCAGTAACAGTTTTGGTCTTCCTATGGGCAAGTTCTGTAGGATTCATATTCTCCCTCCTCATGAGGGACATCAGTGTGAAGGGTCAACAGAGCATCAATTCCCTCCTCAGGCAAAGAATGATGGATGCAATTTTCTGTTTCTTGTTGTTGCTCCACCTTTTCAGAGTGCTTGAGGCGCTCGTCAGCCACCTTTCCACTGGTGGTGGGTGTCTCAGACTCACTGGTTCCTGTTCCACATCAAGAGTGTTAGCAGATGCCACTTGTATTTCATCTACTTAGTACATTACATCATTACATAAATAACTGGTGTTATCTGATATTAAAGTGCTAATGAGCAACATGCCACAGAAATCTGTTTATTTCAAGAAAATTATGAAGATAATAATAATGTTTCGTTGCACTTCATAAGATGGCTCAGTTTTTACTACTCACCAACACTGCTAAAGATAGCAACTGGACTCTTAAGGACGCTGCTTATCTTCTCGAGCTGCTGAAGGTCATGATCTGCTTCCTTTTCCTGCACCAGCTTTGATATCAAATCCTGCAGGAAACAACTGTGTTAATTCACATTTTGAATAAATCTAATAGATGAAATTTCACTTACAACACCTTATGTGTCTCTGGTGACTCATGGAGGACAGATACATCACCTGAGAGTAAATGGTCAGTGAAGAAGTTGACCCTTGATCCTGGCTAATCACATTAAGTACATTAAACACTCCTGTTAACTAATAAATGAGGGATAGATTTCTCTGGAAGGTTACATTACACTACTTCCCTGGCATTTGAAAACATTTTGCTCTACATGAACTCATATGGAAGCTTTACTGCAACATTAAATCTCAGCTAGATGCCAGATGGTGTAGCCTCCATCACAGAGCAAGGTAATGATATGAAGGCTTAGTACTTTGGTCAACACCTGAATAAGAACCGTTTGAGATGCAGCAGAGATCACTAACCTGCCAGCAATTGAATAAGAAGTGTGTGAGATGCAGCAGAGATCACTAACCTGCCAGCAATTGAATAAGAAGTGTGTGAGATGCAGCAGAAATCACTAATCTGCCATGACATGAATAAGAAGTGTGTGAGATGCAAAAGAGAGCACTAACCTGCAGAGTGGTTTTGCTTCATTTCCTCTCATTCATGATGGAGGCTGGCAAGGTCTAACTCGCGTTCTCGAGCTTGTTGCTTCATCACTCCTCGCTGCAACTGGTAGATGGTGATGTAGTCACCTGAAGAAGGATAAAATTCTTCATTAAAAGACCAAGGAAATGGCATACAGTAAACAGTAAACACTTCCTCCACTTCACTTTTACAGATGATTCAAATGAGCAAAAAACATGCATACACCGATGGACTCTGTCTCCTCATGCACTACAGCATGCTTAAGCTGCTACTTCCTGTCACTTAGCTCAGCCACCTCCTTCATGCTGCAAGTTAACCTGCTCTCCAGGACCCTGTGAGCCTCCTGCAGTTGTTGCAGCTTCTGTTAAAGCTCAGTTCCTCCCAATCCTGTTGTTTCTCCTGATAAAACAATAAGTTTGTTTCTCTCAACTTTTCTTAATACAGCCTCAATAAACAAATCCAATAACAATGCTTTTATTTTGTTATTAATTCAAAAAATTGAGCAACAGTGAGGAAAAATTATTTGCTTTATTATTAGAGAATATAAACTTTCTTACCTTTTGGTTCAGTTATGACATCTTCAGACAACTTTTCATGAGCAAGAGATTCTCCCAGCAGTTTGTTATACTTATCCCTCTCACAGTCTAGCTGAACCTGAAGACTGCTGCACTCACTCTCCAACCTGCTAACCTCAGATGTCAGTGTAGCCACTTGACCCAGCAATTTCCCCTTGGTATCTGTACCTGGAGGTGAAAAATTGATGCAACAGAGGGCCAGACAAGAATGACCAATGGAAGTAATTAGACGTAATGTAAGAAGTGGGTATAAGACTAAGGGAAATAGAAGGGCAATGGAGAGAGGGTTAGATGCACCAGAAATGTCTGTGGAGCCAGGAAAAATTTTAACTTGTAACAGAGATAACTAAGAGCAACTGTGAATGAATAAATGTGATGTAGCCTCGACCCATGACTGGGAAAATGCAAAAGCAGCACCTCAGACACCAGGACCATGATGACTGGCAGCTCCCAAAATTAGCTGCTGGCTTTTGTACTCCTAGTCACCACAGGAGGCTCATCCACAGCTAATCCTATCAGCTGATCATCTTGGGTGAAGTAATTGTTTATCAGTCTGGCTGTTGAGTCCTGATGCAGAGATGTGTGTGTGTGTGTGTGTGTGTGTGTGTGTGTGTGTGTGTGTGTGTGTGTGTGTGTGTGTGTGTGTGTGTGTGTGTGTGCACTTTGGAAAGCCTCCCTCCAAGGAGAATGTCAGTTTGATATACAAATATATATTCATGTGGATGGTAGCTCACATTTAGCTTCTGAGTTCTCACATGAAGACATGCCATCCTTGTCTTTTTCCTCTGAGGGAGTGACTTTATACTCTGTGATAAGTGCATGCAGCTCACTATTCTGTCTTGTGACGTTTTTGATTTCTATCTGTGAAAGACACAAGAAGGCAGTAAGTTAACTTGTTTAACATGCCACATCATTTTATATATATTATGCCAAGTTTAAACAGGAAAGCCTCACCAGAAGCATCAACTAAAGACCAAAGTGATTAACAAATCTTTCACTTTACCACCCTTAATGACAAAAGCTGCTGATGTAGCATCCCATCCATATCCTGCATTTTTACACCTTCATGATTCCATTAGATTACATTAGATTACATTAGAACAGTATGTGACCAATGACGTCTCCATTCTACATTGCCATGACAAGAATACAGGGCTTTACTGAACATAAACCAAGGACGCCTCCATTCTACATTGCCATGACAAGAATACGGGGCTTTACTGAACATAAACCAAGGACGCCTCCATTCTACATTGCCATGACAAGAATACAGGGCTTTACTGAACATAAACCAATGACGCCTCCATTCTACATTGCCATGACAAGAATACAGGGCTTTACTGAACATAAACCAAGGATTCCCTCCTCCTCTCTCTAAGGGTTAGGGTTCTCTCAACAGTTACAGCGTGGTGTGAGAGATGCAGTGCTGTCAAGGCTTTACTATTTACAGGAAGCAACACACCAATAAATAAATGTTACTTTGGAAATGAAACTGAATAATCAAAGGCTTTATATCTCATGAACTTCCCTTCTTTAATAAACTGTCTTCAAGCTGACAGACTCCAGTAGTATTGCATCTTAGGAATATTCTACAGCTGATTTCATAATAACTGCTCTCTAAAACTGACTACATGCCTCCTTCCCTGCCTCCTACAGACTCTACTCAACAATTGTTGCTATTCTGTTCATGCTGGTGTGACAGTTAACCAGTATATTAATTCCTTAGTTATGTACACTCTAGAATGGTGGTTCATTTTATCTACCAGTGATTTGAATTCCCAGCTTCTAAGTATTACATTATTATTTGTTGATTGGTACCATTTGTATGCAATCAGAGAAAGATTTCAATATAAAAACATATCCATGTTACTGTTACCTTTCAGAATGTAAACCAAAATGAAAGCTATGTAAATTCTTACTTTAGATTATGTTGTCATTTCATTGAATGATGTAATTTCTTGGTTCTTGTGCTTCTTCAAATGCAGTCCCTTGTCTGGTTTCTCTGTCAATTCTAATTTCTTATTGCTCTGTGGAAAAACAAAGTGCAAATGTCCTATCCACTCCTATGCTGATGATACCACCCTGCACTTTTCCACGTCTTTTCATAGACGTCCAACCCTTCAGGAGGTAAACATATCACGCAGGGAAGCCACAGAACGCCTGACTTCTGATCTTTCTAAAATTTCTGATTGGGGCAGAGCAAACTTGGTATTGTTCAATGCCTCAAAAACTCAATTCCTCCATCTATCAACTCGACACAATCTTCCAGACAACTATCCCCTCTTCTTCAATGACACTCAACTGTCCCCCTCTTCTACACTGAACATCCTCGGTCTGTCCTTTACTTATAATCTGAACTGGAAACTTCACATCTCATCTCTAGCTAAAACAGCTTCTATGAAGTTAGGTGTTCTGAGACGTCTCCGCCAGTTTTTCTCACCCCCCAGCTGCTAACTCTGTACAAGGGCCTTATCCGTCCATGTATGGAGTATGCTTCACATGTCTGGGGGGTTCCACTCATACTGCTGTTCTAGACAGGGTGGAATCAAAAGCTTTTCGTCTCATCAACTCCTCTCCTCTAACTGACTGTCTTCAGCCCCTCTCTCACCGCCGCAATGTTGCATATCTAGCTGTCTTCTACCGCTATTTTCATGCCAACTGCTCTTCTGATCTTGCTAACTGCATGCCTCCCCTCCTCCCGCGGCCTCGCTGCACAAGACTTTCTTTCTTTCTCTCACTCCTATTCTGTCCACCTCTCTAACGCAAGAGTTAACCAGTATTCTCAATCATTCATCCCTTTCTCTGGTAAACTCTGGAACTCCTTGCCTGCTTCTGTATTTCCACCTTCCTATGACTTGAATTCCTTCAAGAGGGAGGTTTCAAGACACTTATCCACCAATTTTTGACCACTGCTTTGACCCTTTTAAGGGACTGGCATTTCAGTGGGCATTTTTTTTTATTAGATTTTTGTTGCCCTTGGCCAGTATCCTTCCTACATAAAAAAAAAAAAAAAAAAAAAAAAAAAGGATGAACTGATTCAATAATATTGCTTTCACAATTTCAATATTGTTCACAATTTCTGCAGGAAGTTTACTCCATATATTTACTATACGATTAAAGAAAAAATGTTTGGCCTTGTGGGATTTAAAACGTTTGGGTATAATCTTGAATCTATTATTTCTTGTTAGGTAGAATGGAGGAGGAGGAGGAGGAGGAGGAGGAGGAGGAGGAGGAGGAGGAGGAGGAGGAGGAGGAGGAGGAGGAGGAGGAAGGAGGAGGAGGAGGAGGAGGAGGGAGAAACAAAGATAGGAGGGAAGGAAGAAAGGAAGAAAAGGGAATAAGAGAGAGAGAGAGAGAGAGAGAGAGAGAGAGAGAGAGAGAGAGAGAGAGAGAGAGAGAGAGAGAGAGAGAGAGAGAGAGAGAGAGAGAGAGAGAGAGAGAGAGAGAGAGAGAGAGAGAGAGAGAGAGAGAGTTGGTAAGGAAAATTATTACAATGGTCCAAGGTGAAGAACAGGGACTGGAATGAGAAGTGGAAGAAGCATATAGAATTTGAAAATATAGTGAAGGAGGTAAAAGACCATTAAAAGTGAGAATGAGATCCCAAGTTACAGTAAAGGAGATCCTAGTGAGAACTGGGAAGCTGGCTGAAAATTCAGAATACAAGAATATTTGGGTAAAAAAGAGATATGAACTTGGAAGAAAGGGAAAAAGAGAAGGATCTGAGGAATGAAGCCAAGCAAAAAAAACGAGAGAAGTACAGAGACCGAGAAGCAGAAATTTTATTGGAGGGTACTAGATATGAAACTAAGGAAATGGTATATTCAGGAAAGGGAACAAGAAATGAAAGAACCACAACAGCAGACAGACAAATTGCATGTGGTGGGAGAAGTAGTATATTAAGAGTAATATATACAAAACGAACTTCATGTAAACAAATAAAATTTTCAGAAAACTTGTCACACAAAACCTTATTAACAACTCACCTTCTCCTTCTGCGGCATTTCCTTCCTTCTTATCTTTCTCCTTTCCTTCTCCATCTTCCTCCTCCTCCTCCTCCTCCTCTCCTTCCTCTTTCTTTCCACCTTCCTCCTCCTCTTGTGACTCTTAACTCTCTTCCTCCTCGTCCTCCTCTTCCCCTGTGCTTCCCTCCTCTGAAAGAAAAGACTTGTTTAAAAAGCAAGCAAATATAGTAGTAATAGTAAAAAAAAGTCAATGAAATGAAAGTTTATACACATATGAAATTAGTGAAAATTTGACACCAAACATTCTCTATCTGTAACATTACATCAGAATGACGAGAACACAAGATATGAAAAGTGAAAGGGAATGATGTATATAACAAAGAAAAACATTGTATAATGACATATGACAGGAAAATAATCTTGTATACTTGTCCCTTAAATACTTGCTTCCTTGTATATTAACTCCCAAAATGCTCATTCCTTGTACTCTCATTTTCAAAACACCTCTTCCTTATATATTGTCACTCAAACACTCCTTTCTTGTACACTTATTCCCAAATCATTCCTGTCTTCCTGTATTCTCATTCTCCAAACACTCCTGCCTCTGCACACCCAGTTCCTCAAAACATTTCTTCATTGTTTACTCATTCCCCAAACACACCAACTTTCTTGTATACTTAGCTCTCAAAAGATGCATTTTTAAACATCCATAACTCCTTTTATTTTCATTCCCCAAACACTCCTGGCTGTGCACACTCCAGCACGTTAACACCACACACACATTCACACTCTTAATATCATCTGTCAGCCCCTAGTGGAAAGGGACAATCTTGTGGCCCACCATACTACACCTCAGGAGGTCAGACACAGCATTCAGTTAACAAAAAATCACATTAACACCCACTCCCCACAGAACATAGTAACACAAAATCAGATTAACACTCACCCCAACGTCACATTCACAAGACAAGTTCTCATCCCACAGCCGTAAACTGTTTGCGGCCACCTACGAGGACCTTGCCAAGAAGATGCTTGCCTACACAACCCCAACGGACACAGCTCTGTACCGGCGCATCCCGGCTAACACGACAGGCCTCGCCAGCATCCTCTTCTTCATCGAGCGACTCCAGAGGTGCTACATACCCGCGGGGGAGAAGCCTGTTAGCATGGGAGTTGCTGCTGGCTGGTACATGTTGTCAGCTCTCCTACAACAAGGTGAGGACCTGTTGAGGTGTAAGACTGGTCAGTTCAAGTGTTGGAGCTAGCCATTCAACCAACTAGCCAATCAATCAGTCACTCAGCTAGTCAGTCAGTCAGTCAGTCAGTCATTCCATTTTGGCCATAAGTCACTGTTTACTTAATCAATCCCTCCTAAGACACTGCACTTTTTTCAGATTATAGAGCTGATAGGTCTCGGTAGGGGGTTGACAGGCCTTGGTGGGGCTTGAGAGCGCCTTGGTGGGGGCTGACAGGGTTTGGTAGGGCTTGGCAGGGGTGACAGCAAAGGCTTCTGTTTAAAATCTCACATCTCAAGCCACCTCATTACTTGAGAGGTAACAAAGGGCTTGGCAGAGCTTGACAGGGATTGGTAGAGGTGACAGGGGCAGGCAGGACTGACAGGGGATGACCTAACCTAACCTAACCTAACCTGACCTGACCTAACCTAATGTAAGCTAACTTAACCTAACCTAACGTAACCTAACTTAACCTAACGTAAATTATTCTAGACTAACCTGACCTGACGTAACCTAACCTGACCTAACTTTGATGAACTGAAGCCAACCTAACTCAGCCGAACTAACCTAACCAAATCTAATTATATAGAAATAAATAAATAAAATAATAAAAATAAATAGAAAAAAAAACACATGATTCAGGATTCTGAAGCAAACCAAAACAATAGATAAAAAATTGTAATAAATAAATAAATAAACAAATATATCAGAGGAAAAGAAGAAAAACAGTCTTACAGGTGTTTTTGAGGTACTATGGCACATGGTACACTGCCAGGCCCTTGTACTGCACCATTAACACCACAATGTACACTGACATGGTACTGCAACAGTGGGAGTCTTGCAAGTTGATTCACCACTCTTGGAAATCGTTTAGGAGGTCTAGGAACATCACAGTTAGGTTAAGTTTTTGTGCTACAGTTTAAAGTTACAGTGATGCATGGTACAGTGGTTTATGGTGTAGGTAGACAAGGCCTTCCTGCACCACTAGCACCATAGGGTACAGTGCTGTGGTATAGTGACATGAAGAAATTAAGAAAACAAACTGAAGATTCATTTACCTGCCAGACCCAAGGCATACATTTATACTTTTATCATTACAGGTAGAAATCTATATATACAGAGAAACATGACATGTATGTATGTATGAAATATGTATGAACAGTATATTGGCATATAAATAAGCGTAGGTGAGGAGAAATTAATATTGTCAGTCTGGGATGACAGAGAGGGAGGGGATGGAGATGCAGGCATAGGTGACGCTGACTAACACAAAGTATCTTATTTAACTACAGACTAGGATTATCGGGCTGGGATGTGAATAGTAGATGTGTAAATGAATAATTCACCTATGGGCGTGAATGAGAAGAAACAATGAAAAAAAGAAGGGCACCGATGTTTTGGTGAGGGCGGGGAAAGGAAGGAAAAATATGGAAAAATTATCTTGTTATTTTTCGTACTATAGACACATTTTTACATGCACAGGAACTCAGGGTACATGTATCAATGTATAATCTATGTATGAACGCAGTATAGATGTATAAATAAGCGTATCAGGGAAGAAATAAGGAAAAATGTTAGCGACAAGGCGGTTGTTTGGTGTCGGATGGTGGGGAGAGGGGTCCAAACACGTACTATCAATCTCACTGACAGCTTGGACTATCACGGTAATACATTCATGGCAGATGTATGGGTGTATAAACTATCTATACACGCAGTATGGCGGTAATAATAAGCGCAGGAGATAAGAAAACTGAAAAAAAAACGAATGAAGAGAGGGCCAAGTTGGTGACAGGCAGCGGAGAGAGAGAGAGAGAGAGGGAGAGAGGGAGGCGGACATTGAAGAACCACTAATGTCACTACTATCTTGGACTATCAGGGTGATAAGTGCAGGGTGAGCATGTGTGACTATTACCTTCGCGATCTCTGAAGGCATCAGCTTGCAGCGTCTTCACAACCTGTATTTCGTCAATCTCTTGCTTGTTGGTGGTCTGCACGGAGGACCTGAGCCCATCAAAGACAGTCTTCGTAAATGTCTTGATCTTTTACGTTACGGCCTGTTTTTTTACCTGACCTTGACCTGCAGGCTTACATGGCTCTACAGGCTAGGGGAAGGCCTGGGACACATGTCTGGCGGGTCAGGCTAGGGCTGGCTGCAGGCTGGGAGACAAGATTCGCTATTATACTTTTCGATCACTGGAATGAACCGAGTAGCTGCGCGCGCGCGCGCCATGACGTCACTACGAAGATGCCAGATTTGTTTCACTCCCCTGGTCTGGCACTGTAGGGCTCTATGTGGCACTGTACGCACTCACACACCTTATACACGTAATACACACCTGCACACGAAGCACCATCACTTATGGCATTGTGACACTAGAGAAGAGGCCTGTACACAAACACACATAGACACACACACACATACACATATTCAGCCACACACACGTACATAAAGAATCAGAGTCTTTCACTCATTCAATTAAGAAAAAAAAAACCCAGACTGTTCGCCACTCAAAAAACATCATAATATTTTTTCAGTGGCACTGCGGCATTGTGAAGCCACCATGCAAAATATTTACACTCGTATTATAAAAAAAAAAAAAAACTGGAGGGTTCATTAGAGAGAGAGAGAGAGAGAGAGAGAGAGAGAGAGAGAGAGAGAGAGAGAGAGAGAGAGAGAGAGAGAGAGAGAGCGTTAGGTTTCATAATTAGATGGAAAAGAATCTGTTCTGAAAAATGAGAAACAGATTCAGAGAGAGAGAGAGAGAGAGAGAGAGAGAGAGAGAGAGAGAGAGAGAGAGAGAGAGAGAGAGATTAAATTGATATATGAGGCGCGCGGCGCAACAACGACGTAACCGAGAAATGGAAGTTTCGAGAAAAACGCGCTCAAAGTTAAACACTGATTGCGCACAAAAGGATACCCTTAAATAAGTAAGTATTATACATCATTTGAAAGGTCTTGGGTAGTTCTGTTTGGGGATGTAGGTTTCGAAGTGATAGGTGACGATTTTGGGTGGATGACTTACGCGTTAATTAACGCGTATACCGTAGGTAATAATTTTTTTTCCCGATATTGTTTTCATTTGTTAATAATGTGTTAGAGCCTAGTACACATAGTATTAAGTGAAAGTTTCATGAAGATTGGTACATAAATAAATTTTTTATGAATTTTTTTCCGAGCGTAAAAAATAAAACTTACTCATTACCGGCACGTTATTACTCCTACCATAACTTTGACGTCCTGCTATGACTAACAGTGTGTAATGCTGATAATTTTATGTTTGTGCATGCATTCTGGTAAGTATTAATGGAAAGCCGCTATGTCAAGAACATTATGAAGAAACGAATTTTTTTTTTTTTTTTTTTTTTTTGTATTCAATGAATATAGTTGGCTCTCATCCTTTACACTGGCTTGAGACAGTTAAGTTGATTACCAGGATACGTCTGTTTGATCCTGGCAATGCCCTTAGCGGATTTACCAACCCTTTAAATCCCCCTTCAACCCACTAAGTCGGGTTGACTGGGGATTTAAAAAACTTACGTAAGGCTGGTGGCCACAGCAGGATGCTGTGACACTTTCGTCTGCACTCTAGTAGCCATAGTTGCGTAAAGAGTCACGAGAAAGGTAGCGTGCGTCTGTGCTCGGGCGTGTTAAAGGGCAGAGTGGATGAGCACATGGTGAGTGTGTTGTCACCATGGCAACGGCGCTGGTAAACATGGCAGCGGTGCTGTGATTGGCTCGCCCGCGCCGGGCGGCTGCAACCGCGCCGCTGATTGGCCATACGCACGTGAGGCTGGGAGGAGCAGGTTGCGTCGTTGTTGTACCGCTTTCGAGATGTTAGTCCAGAGAAATTTTCTCCGCACTACGCTCGACTTTGAGCCTTAGTACAGGTGCTTAGATGGTCGAATATGACTTGGCCGACATCACCACGAGACTTTTACACCCTTCTACCACACGGAGCAGGCAAAAACACGGTTACGTCGTTGTTGTACGTACGTCGTTGTTGTACCGCGCGCCTCATATGTTAATAATTTCTTTTCATCAAAATAAAGAAACGGATGAATAAATAAATAAATAATTATAGAGAGAGAAGAGAAATATAATAATAATAATAATAATAATAATAATAATAATAATAATAATAATAATAATAATAACAATAATAATAATAATGTGTGTGTGTGTGTGTGTGTGTGTGTGTGTGTGTGTGTGTAGTGAAGTCTGGGTGGGTGAGTGTATGTCAGGAATGATGACAGGTCAGGTGTGTTCTTTGTGTCCTGGTGAGATGAGGTCAAGTGAAGTCAGTGTGTGCCAGGAAGGTTGTGTCCACACAACATACGAGTACATACATGAACAAGATTACAGTACACTACATGCATATAAATACTAATTGCTGTACTCACCAATCACTGACTCTTGATGTGGTGATGTGGTGGTGATGTTCTATTTCACTGGGGCAGGACAGGAGGTGGTGGTGTGGTGATGTGGTGATGCAATGATGTGATGTTAGTGGTGCTCTGTTCATTCACCAAGCAAGACAGGAAGTGTAATGGTGGTGTGGTGGTGCATAACACTGTCTTCACCACATCTGCCAAGACAATACAAGATAAACATTAATGACTTACAATGAAAAACAAGATGGAGATAGACAAATTAGGAAAGTAATAGGTTTCTATAGAGTATTACTGTGTGTGTGTGTGTGTGTGTGTGTGTGTGTGTGTGTGTGTGTGTGTCACTAATTTCTATCTCTTTCTCTCTCTCCTGAGAACTATTTCATATTGCTGTACATCAACATGAAATATCACCACACAAGCCTCTCTCTCTTTCTCTGCGCCTCACAACACAACACAACACTTTATCACACTAATCAGTAAACAATACCAAAAGCTCCCCTTCTGCAGGCCTGACTCCTCCCTTTCATTCAGACCCTTTCTTTCCCTCTCTCTCAGCTTGCCCGCCTTCGTATCTGCGTCTATATTTACTCTTGATTCAAGTATACAACTCTACACCATACTGACCTATAGGTACAGTGCAAATAGCTTTTCTTCCTCCCTGTTTTTCCTGTCTCTCTGCCTGTCTGCCTCTTTCTCCCTCTCTACTGACTCATGGCTCAAAGATACAAGTCTAATTAAGCTTTGAACCTCTCTGTCTCTACAATATCATAAAACCTCAACACTCCAAACCAAACCAACCCTGCCAACACCTACCTGTCTCTCTGCCTCAGTCAGTCAGTCAGTCAGTCAGTCAGTCAGTCAGTCAGCCATTCAACCAGCCAGCTAGCCATTCAACCAACCAGCCAATCAATCAGTCACTCAGCTAGTCAGTCAGTCAGTCAGTCAGTCAGTCAGTCAGTCAGTCAGTCAGTCAGTCAGCCAGTCAGTCAGCCATTCAACCAGCCAGCTAGCCATTCAACCAACTAGCCAATCAATCAGTCACTCAGCTAGTCAGTCAGTCAGTCAGTCAGTCAGTCAGTCAGTCAGTCAGTCAGTCAGTCAGTCAGTCAGTCAGTTAGCCATTCAACCAGCCAGCTAGCCATTCAACCAACCAGCCAATAAATCAGTCACTCAGCTAGTCAGTCAGTCAGTCAGTCAGTCAGTCAGTCAGTCAGTCAGTCAGTCAGCCATTCAACCAGCCAGCTAGGCATTCAACCAACCAGCCAATCAATCAGTCACTCAGCTAGTCAGTCAGTCAGTCAGTCAGTCAGTCAGTCAGTCAGCCATTCAACCAGCCAGCTAGCCATTCAACCAACCAGCCAATCAATCAGTCACTCAGTTAGTCAGTCAGTCAGTCAGTCAGTCAGTCAGTCAGTCAGTCAGTCAGTCAGTCAGTCAGTCAGTTAGCCATTCAACCAGCCAGCTAGCCATTCAACCAACCAGCCAATAAATCAGTCACTCAGCTAGTCAGTCAGTCAGTCAGTCAGTCAGTCAGTCAGTCAGTCAGTCAGTCAGCCATTCAACCAGCCAGCTAGGCATTCAACCAACCAGCCAATCAATCAGTCACTCAGCTAGTCAGTCAGTCAGTCAGTCAGTCAGTCAGTCAGTCAGTCAGTCAGTCAGTCAGCCAGTCAGTCAGCCATTCAACCAGCCAGCTAGCCATTCAACCAACTAGCCAATCAATCAGTCACTCAGTCAGTCAGTCAGTCAGTCAGTCAGTCAGTCAGTCAGTCAGTCAGTCAGCCATTCAACCAGCCAGCTAGCCATTCAACCAACCAGCCAATCAATCAGTCACTCAGCTAGTCAGTCAGTCAGTCAGTCAGTCAGTCAGTCAGTCAGTCAGTCAGTCAGTCAGTCAGTCAGCCATTCAACCAGCCAGCTAGCCATTCAACCAACCAGCCAATCAATCAGTCACTCAGTTAGTCAGTCAGTCAGTCAGTCAGTCAGTCAGTCAGTCAGTCAGTCAGTCAGTTAGCCATTCAACCAGCCAGCTAGCCATTCAACCAACCAGCCAATCAATCAGTCACTCAGCTAGTCAGTCAGTCAGTCAGTCAGTCAGTCAGTCAGTCAGTCAGTCAGTCAGTCAGTCAGTCAGTCAGCCATTCAACAAGCCAGCTAGGCATGCAACCAACCAGCCAATCAATCAGTCACTCAGCTAGTCAGTCAGTCAGTCAGTCAGTCAGTCAGTCAGTCAGTCAGTCAGTCAGTTAGTCAGTCAGTCAGCCAGTCAGTCAGCCATTCAACCAGCCAGCTAGCCATTCAACCAACTAGCCAATCAATCAGTCACTCAGCTAGTCAGTCAGTCAGTCAGTCAGTCAGTCAGTCAGTCAGTCAGTCAGTCAGTCAGCCATTCAACCAACCAGCCAATCAATCAGTCACTCAGCTAGTCAGTTAGTCAGTCAGTCAGTCAGTAAGTCAGTCAGTCAGTCAGTCAGTCAGCCATTCAACCAGCCAGCTAGCCATTCAACCAACCAGCCAATCAATCAGTCACTCAGTTAGTCAGTCAGTCAGTCAGTCAGTCAGTCAGTCAGTCAGTCAGTCAGTCAGTTAGCCATTCAACCAGCCAGCTAGCCATTCGACAAACCAGCCAATCAATCAGTCACTCAGCTAGTCAGTCAGTCAGTCAGTTAGTCAGTCAGTCAGTCAGTCAGTCAGTCAGTCAGTCAGTCAGTCAGTCAGTCAGCCATTCAACCAGCCAGCTAGGCATTCAACCAACCAGCCAATCAATCAGTCACTCAGCTAGTCAGTCAGTCAGTCAGTCAGTCAGTCAGTCAGTCAGCCATTCAACCAACCAGCTAGCCACCCAACTAGCTAACCAGCCAGTCAATCAGTCACTCAGCCAGCCAGTCAGTCAGTCAGTCAGTTAGTAAGCCAGCCAGCAAGCCAGCCAGCCAGCCAGCCAGTCAGTCAGTCAGTCAGTCAGTCACTCAGCCAGCGAGTCAGCCGGCCAGCCAGTCAGTTAGTTCTGTGGGCCTGTGTATGGTTCTGGTGTGCCTCTGTTTGGTTTGTGTTAGGTTCAGCTAGCCCTCTGTTTGGTCTCTGGGCCATAGATGCAGCAAGACCGGTTCAAAATTCCAAGCACTGACGCACTGCACAGACTACCACCTCATGCCTGCTTGGTGTGAAAGAGTCTGCTGGGACAAATGACCTACACAGCAACTTGTATCAGTCCCCCAGATGTGTTCCTGGAAGCTCAGTGTTATGGATGCAGTGTGACATGCTGACTTAGGGAAGGCTGTCTGTCGTGGCTGCACCTTGCTGTGGCTAAGAAAAGGCTGTGTTTGTTTGAAGTGCTGTACTGGTCATGCTGGGAAGTGTACAGGTCACCATTAGTAGTAGAAATGTTGCACTAGAATGAAATTAGTTGGGAAATGTGATGCATAATTATTGGCAGGGAAAAGATGGTGACAGGGATGCTGGGACGTGCTTCACTGTGCACCGTGGTGGCCGCCCCTTGGTGCTTGGCGGTACCTTATAGGGCATCAAGGGGCAGTTATTGTAGTCTCATCTTACAGCAAAACAAGTAAAAAAAAAAAAATAGTAATAATAATAATAATATAAAAATTTTTTTTATCATTGTCTTGATGAGCACAAATCTTTCCCTGCCAATACATAAACAGCACATTTTTTCACTAAATTTCACCATTGTAGTACACATTTATACTAGTAATGATGACCTGTAGACTTTCCAGGCATGACAACACTTGAAACACAACCATTTTGTTAGCTACAGCATAGAGCAGCCACCAGACAGCCTTCCCCCACGTCAGCATGTCACACACTGAATCTGTCAGTCTGCTTTCAAGAACACATGAGGGACTAACAGGAGTTGCCATGTACTTAATTTCCTGCAGATTCTTTCACACCAAGGAGTAGCAAGTTGGAAGTCTGTGATTGTAACTATCCTGCTCAATTTCAGCTTCTATTCTAATCTCTACTTAATCTCCATATAGTTCCATTTTGGCCATAAGTCACTGTTTACTTAATCAATCCCTCCTAAGACACTGCACTTTTTTCAGATTATAGAGCTGATAGGTCTCGGTAGGGGGTTGAGTGGTGGCTTGAGAGGGCCTTGGTGGGGGCTGACAGGGTTTGGTAGGGCTTGGCAGGGGTGACAGCAAAGGCTTCTGTTTAAAATCTCACATCTCAAGCCACCTCATTACTTGAGAGGTGACAAAGGGCTTGGCAGAGCTTGACAGGGATTGGTAGAGGTGACAGAGGCAGGCAGGAGTGACAGGGGATGACAAGGAACACCTCAAAATTAATGTACAGACCGACTGCCCCTCTAAAAATGCTTCAAACTTTCCTTGTTTTGTATAAGCTTGAGCACCTGGTACACTCACGGGCACACAGCACCCCCGGGCCGTCCCCCAACACCTCAGGACTCGGGAAAGGGGGGGTCCCAGGCCGGGATGGAAATAAATAAATAAAAATAAAAGCTGGAACCGGCCTTACCTTTCTTGAGGGCGTCTTCTTTATGTCTGTACATATTTCCACGGTGGCACACGCTACTAGCCGCCCCCTGGACACGCCTCTCGCCACCTCACGCATGTACAGACCGACTGCCCCTCTCTGAAAAGCAACAAATTCAGCCCTATATCAAGTCTGACTCGTGCCTGTTTACATTTCTCTGGGTCTCTGTCAGGGCTCAGGCGTGTAGAATGAAAGAATGATAGAAAACGAAAGATTTTCAGGGGAAACTAGTTATAAGTCTATTATAAAATACCGTGATACAACCACTAATAATGTCTTAATAATGCACTTTTTCCTAACAGTATACTGAGGTCGACAAACTGAAAGGCTTTGGAGTAGTCAACAAAGACTGATTTCACTAATTAATTGCTTGGTATGTCAGTCACTTTGAATCGTCTTTTTGCCTTGTGACTAATTTTTAATGTCTCGGTTAGGTTAGGATAGGTTAGGTTAGGTTAGGTTAGGTTAGGTTAGGTTAGGTTAGGTTAGGTTAGGTTAGGTCAGGTCAGGTTAGGTTAGGTTAGGTTAGGTTAGGTCAGGTTAGGTTAGGTTAGGTTAGGTTAGGTCAGGTCAGGTCAGGTTAGGTTAGGTTAGGTTAGGTTAGGTAAGGTTAGGTTAGGTTAGGTTAGGTTAAAAAAAAAAGAGATTTTTTTTCAGGTGAGGGCCAGTTAGGTTGTTTTTGTGGTACAGATTTAAGGTACAGTGACACATGGTACAGTGGCTTATGGTGAAGGTAGACAAGGCCTTCCTGCACCATTAGCACCATAGAGTACAGTGCTGTGGTACTGTAGCACTGAAATATTAAGCAAACACAAAAAAAAAAAGATATTTTTTTTCAGGTGAGGGCCAGTTAGGTTGTTTTTGTGGTACAGTTTTAAGGTACAGTGACGCATGGTACAGTCGCTTATGGTGAAGGTAGACAAGGCCTTCCTGCACCATTAGCATCATAGGGTACAGTGATGTGGTATTGTAGCACTGAAATATTAAGAACACGAAAAAAAAACGATATATTTTTTTTTAAGTGAGGGCCAGTTAGGTTAAGTTTTTGGGGTACAGTTTAAATGTACAGTGACGCATGGTATAGTGGCTTATGGTGCAGGTAGACAAGGCCTTCCTGCACCATTAGCACCACAGAGAGAGAGAGAGAGAGAGAGAGAGAGAGAGAGAGAGAGAGAGAGAGAGAGAGAGAGAGAGAGAGAGAGAGAGAGAGAGAGAGAGAGAGAGAGAGAGAGAGAGAGAGACTTAACCAAACCTAACTAACTGAATTAATATAAACCTAACCTGATGGAAAGAAATAAAGAAAAAATAAAAGCTGCAACCGGCCTTACCTTTCTTGAGAAGCGTCTTTTTTATGTTTTTACATATTTCCCTGGTGGCAGACGCTTCTAGCCGCCCCCTGGCGACACCCCTCGCCACCTCACACATGTACAGACCGACTGCCGCTTTAAAAAGCAACAAATTCACTCCTATATCAAGTCTGACTGGTGCGTTTGTTTACATTTCTCTGGGTCTCGGTCTGGACTCAGGCCTGCAGGATGGGAGAATGTTAGAAAACGAGAGATTTTCAGGCAAAACTAATATAAGTTAATGTTGTGATACAAAACTACAACCACTAATAATAATATACCTCATGTTTTAATAATGCCAAGACAATACAAGATAAACATTAATGACTTACAATGAAAAACAAGATGGAGATAGACAAATTAGGAAAGTAATAGGTTTCTATAGAGTATTACTGTGTGTGTGTGTGTGTGTGTGTGTGTGTGTGTGTGTGTGTCACTAATTTCTATCTCTTTCTCTCTCTCCTGAGAACTATTTCATATTGCTGTACATCAACATGAAATATCACCACACAAGCCTCTCTCTCTTTCTCTGCGCCTCACAACACAACACAACACTTTATCACACTAATCAGTAAACAATACCAAAAGCTCCCCTTCTGCAGGCCTGACTCCTCCCTTTCATTCAGACCCTTTCTTTCCCTCTCTCTCAGCTTGCCCGCCTTCGTATCTGCGTCTATATTTACTCTTGATTCAAGTATACAACTCTACACCATACTGACCTATAGGTACAGTGCAAATAGCTTTTCTTCCTCCCTGTTTTTCCTGTCTCTCTGCCTGTCTGCCTCTTTCTCCCTCTCTACTGACTCATGGCTCAAAGATACAAGTCTAATTAAGCTTTGAACCTCTCTGTCTCTACAATATCATAAAACCTCAACACTCCAAACCAAACCAACCCTGCCAACACCTACCTGTCTCTCTGCCTCAGTCAGTCAGTCAGTCAGTCAGTCAGTCAGTCAGTCAGTCAGTCAGCCATTCAACCAGCCAGCTAGCCATTCAACCAACCAGCCAATCAATCAGTCACTCAGCTAGTCAGTCAGTCAGTCAGTCAGTCAGTCAGTCAGTCAGCCAGTCAGTCAGCCATTCAACCAGCCAGCTAGCCATTCAACCAACTAGCCAATCAATCAGTCACTCAGCTAGTCAGTCAGTCAGTCAGTCAGTCAGTCAGTCAGTCAGTCAGTCAGTTAGTCAGCCATTCAACCAGCCAGCTAGCCATTCAACCAACCAGGCAATCAATCAGTCACTCAGCTAGTCAGTTAGTCAGTCAGTCAGTCAGTCAGTCAGTCAGTCAGTCAGTCAGTCAGCCATTCAACCAGCCAGCTAGCCATTCAACCAACCAGCCAATCAATCAGTCACTCAGTTAGTCAGTCAGTCAGTCAGTCAGTCAGTCAGTCAGTCAGTCAGTCAGTCAGTCAGTCAGTTAGCCATTCAACCAGCCAGCTAGCCATTCAACCAACCAACCAATAAATCAGTCACTCAGCTAGTCAGTCAGTCAGTCAGTCAGTCAGTCAGTCAGTCAGTCAGTCAGTCAGTCAGCCATTCAACCAGCCAGCTAGGCATTCAACCAACCAGCCAATCAATCAGTCACTCAGCTAGTCAGTCAGTCAGTCAGTCAGTCAGTCAGTCAGTCAGTCAGTCAGTCAGTCAGCCAGTCAGTCAGCCATTCAACCAGCCAGCTAGCCATTCAACCAACTAGCCAATCAATCAGTCACTCAGTCAGTCAGTCAGTCAGTCAGTCAGTCAGTCAGTCAGTCAGTCAGTCAGTCAGTCAGCCATTCAACCAGCCAGCTAGCCATTCAACCAACCAGCCAATCAATCAGTCACTCAGCTAGTCAGTTAGTCAGTCAGTCAGTCAGTCAGTCAGTCAGTCAGTCAGTCAGTCAGTCAGTCAGTCAGCCATTCAACCAGCCAGCTAGCCATTCAACCAACCAGCCAATCAATCAGTCACTCAGTTAGTCAGTCAGTCAGTCAGTCAGTCAGTCAGTCAGTCAGTCAGTCAGTCAGTTAGCCATTCAACCAGCCAGCTAGCCATTCAACCAACCAGCCAATCAATCAGTCACTCAGCTAGTCAGTCAGTCAGTCAGTCAGTCAGTCAGTCAGTCAGTCAGTCAGTCAGTCAGTCAGCCATTCAACCAGCAAGCTAGGCATGCAACCAACCAGCCAATCAATCAGTCACTCAGCTAGTCAGTCAGTCAGTCAGTCAGTCAGTCAGTCAGTCAGTTAGTCAGTCAGTCAGCCAGTCAGTCAGCCATTCAACCAGCCAGCTAGCCATTCAACCAACTAGCCAATCAATCAGTCACTCAGCTAGTCAGTCAGTCAGTCAGTCAGTCAGTCAGTCAGTCAGTCAGTCAGTCAGTCAGCCATTCAACCAACCAGCCAATCAATCAGTCACTCAGCTAGTCAGTTAGTCAGTCAGTCAGTCAGTAAGTCAGTCAGTCAGTCAGTCAGTCAGCCATTCAACCAGCCAGCTAGCCATTCAACCAACCAGCCAATCAATCAGTCACTCAGTTAGTCAGTCAGTCAGTCAGTCAGTCAGTCAGTCAGTCAGTTAGCCATTCAACCAGCCAGCTAGCCATTCGACAAACCAGCCAATCAATCAGTCACTCAGCTAGTCAGTCAGTCAGTTAGTCAGTCAGTCAGTCAGTCAGTCAGTCAGTCAGTCAGTCAGTCAGTAAGTCAGCCATTCAACCAGCCAGCTAGGCATTCAACCAACCAGCCAATCAATCAGTCACTCAGCTAGTCAGTCAGTCAGTCAGTCAGTCAGTCAGTCAGTCAGCCATTCAACCAACCAGCTAGCCACCCAACTAGCTAACCAGCCAGTCAATCAGTCACTCAGCCAGCCAGTCAGTCAGTCAGTCAGTTAGTAAGCCAGCCAGCAAGCCAGCCAGCCAGCCAGTCAGTCAGTCAGTCAGTCAGTCAGTCAGTCACTCAGCCAGCGAGTCAGCCGGCCAGCCAGTCAGTTAGTTCTGTGGGCCTGTGTATGGTTCTTGTGGGCGTCTGTTTGGTTTGTGTTAGGTTCAGCTAGCCCTCTGTTTGGTCTGTGTTTGGTCTCTGGGCCATAGATGCAGCAAGACCGGTTCAAAATTCCAAGCACTGACGCACTGCACAGACTACCACCTCATGCCTGCTTGGTGTGAAAGAGTCTGCTGGGACAAATGACCTACACAGCAACTTGTATCAGTCCCCCAGATGTGTTCCTGGAAGCTCAGTGTTATGGATGCAGTGTGACATGCTGACTTAGGGAAGGCTGTCTGTCGTGGCTGCACCTTGCTGTGGCTAAGAAAAGGCTGTGTTTGTTTGAAGTGCTGTACTGGTCATGCTGGGAAGTGTACAGGTCACCATTAGAAGTAGAAATGTTGCACTAGAATGAAATTAGTTGGGAAATGTGATGCATAATTATTGGCAGGGAAAAGATGGTGACAGGGATGCTGGGACGTGCTTCACTGTGCACCGTGGTGGCCGCCCCTTGGTGCTTGGCGGTACCTTATAGGGCATCAAGGGGCAGTTATTGTAGTCTCATCTTACAGCAAAACAAGTAAAAAAAAAAAAATAGTAATAATAATAATAATATAAAAATTTTTTTTATCATTGTCTTGATGAGCACAAATCTTTCCCTGCCAATACATAAACAGCACATTTTTTCACTAAATTTCACCATTGTAGTACACATTTATACTAGTAATGATGACCTGTAGACTTTCCAGGCATGACAACACTTGAAACACAACCATTTTGTTAGCTACAGCATAGAGCAGCCACCAGACAGCCTTCCCCCACGTCAGCATGTCACACACTGAATCTGTCAGTCTGCTTTCAAGAACACATGAGGGACTAACAGGAGTTGCCATGTACTTAATTTCCTGCAGATTCTTTCACACCAAGGAGTAGCAAGTTGGAAGTCTGTGATTGTAACTATCCTGCTCAATTTCAGCTTCTATTCTAATCTCTACTTAATCTCCATATAGTTCCATTTTGGCCATAAGTCACTGTTTACTTAATCAATCCCTCCTAAGACACTGCACTTTTTTCAGATTATAGAGCTGATAGGTCTCGGTAGGGGGTTGAGTGGTGGCTTGAGAGGGCCTTGGTGGGGGCTGACAGGGTTTGGTAGGGCTTGGCAGGGGTGACAGCAAAGGCTTCTGTTTAAAATCTCACATCTCAAGCCACCTCATTACTTGAGAGGTGACAAAGGGCTTGGCAGAGCTTGACAGGGATTGGTAGAGGTGACAGAGGCAGGCAGGAGTGACAGGGGATGACAAGGAACACCTCAAAATTAATGTACAGACCGACTGCCCCTCTAAAAATGCTTCAAACTTTCCTTGTTTTGTATAAGCTTGAGCACCTGGTACACTCACGGGCACACAGCACCCCCGGGCCGTCCCCCAACACCTCAGGACTCGGGAAAGGGGGGGTCCCAGGCCGGGATGGAAATAAATAAATAAAAATAAAAGCTGGAACCGGCCTTACCTTTCTTGAGGGCGTCTTCTTTATGTCTGTACATATTTCCACGGTGGCACACGCTACTAGCCGCCCCCTGGACACGCCTCTCGCCACCTCACGCATGTACAGACCGACTGCCCCTCTCTGAAAAGCAACAAATTCAGCCCTATATCAAGTCTGACTCGTGCCTGTTTACATTTCTCTGGGTCTCTGTCAGGGCTCAGGCGTGTAGAATGAAAGAATGATAGAAAACGAAAGATTTTCAGGGGAAACTAGTTATAAGTCTATTATAAAATACCGTGATACAACCACTAATAATGTCTTAATAATGCACTTTTTCCTAACAGTATACTGAGGTCGACAAACTGAAAGGCTTTGGAGTAGTCAACAAAGACTGATTTCACTAATTAATTGCTTGGTATGTCAGTCACTTTGAATCGTCTTTTTGCCTTGTGACTAATTTTTAATGTCTCGGTTAGGTTAGGATAGGTTAGGTTAGGTTAGGTTAGGTTAGGTTAGGTTAGGTTAGGTTAGGTTAGGTTAGGTCAGGTCAGGTTAGGTTAGGTTAGGTTAGGTTAGGTCAGGTTAGGTTAGGTTAGGTTAGGTTAGGTCAGGTCAGGTCAGGTTAGGTTAGGTTAGGTTAGGTTAGGTAAGGTTAGGTTAGGTTAGGTTAGGTTAAAAAAAAAAGAGATTTTTTTTCAGGTGAGGGCCAGTTAGGTTGTTTTTGTGGTACAGATTTAAGGTACAGTGACACATGGTACAGTGGCTTATGGTGAAGGTAGACAAGGCCTTCCTGCACCATTAGCACCATAGAGTACAGTGCTGTGGTACTGTAGCACTGAAATATTAAGCAAACACAAAAAAAAAAAGATATTTTTTTTCAGGTGAGGGCCAGTTAGGTTGTTTTTGTGGTACAGTTTTAAGGTACAGTGACGCATGGTACAGTCGCTTATGGTGAAGGTAGACAAGGCCTTCCTGCACCATTAGCATCATAGGGTACAGTGATGTGGTATTGTAGCACTGAAATATTAAGAACACGAAAAAAAAACGATATATTTTTTTTTAAGTGAGGGCCAGTTAGGTTAAGTTTTTGGGGTACAGTTTAAATGTACAGTGACGCATGGTATAGTGGCTTATGGTGCAGGTAGACAAGGCCTTCCTGCACCATTAGCACCACAGAGAGAGAGAGAGAGAGAGAGAGAGAGAGAGAGAGAGAGAGAGAGAGAGAGAGAGAGAGAGAGAGAGAGAGAGAGAGAGAGAGAGAGAGAGAGAGAGAGAGAGAGACTTAACCAAACCTAACTAACTGAATTAATATAAACCTAACCTGATGGAAAGAAATAAAGAAAAAATAAAAGCTGCAACCGGCCTTACCTTTCTTGAGAAGCGTCTTTTTTATGTTTTTACATATTTCCCTGGTGGCAGACGCTTCTAGCCGCCCCCTGGCGACACCCCTCGCCACCTCACACATGTACAGACCGACTGCCGCTTTAAAAAGCAACAAATTCACTCCTATATCAAGTCTGACTGGTGCGTTTGTTTACATTTCTCTGGGTCTCGGTCTGGACTCAGGCCTGCAGGATGGGAGAATGTTAGAAAACGAGAGATTTTCAGGCAAAACTAATATAAGTTAATGTTGTGATACAAAACTACAACCACTAATAATAATATACCTCATGTTTTAATAATGCCAAGACAATACAAGATAAACATTAATGACTTACAATGAAAAACAAGATGGAGATAGACAAATTAGGAAAGTAATAGGTTTCTATAGAGTATTACTGTGTGTGTGTGTGTGTGTGTGTGTGTGTGTGTGTGTGTGTCACTAATTTCTATCTCTTTCTCTCTCTCCTGAGAACTATTTCATATTGCTGTACATCAACATGAAATATCACCACACAAGCCTCTCTCTCTTTCTCTGCGCCTCACAACACAACACAACACTTTATCACACTAATCAGTAAACAATACCAAAAGCTCCCCTTCTGCAGGCCTGACTCCTCCCTTTCATTCAGACCCTTTCTTTCCCTCTCTCTCAGCTTGCCCGCCTTCGTATCTGCGTCTATATTTACTCTTGATTCAAGTATACAACTCTACACCATACTGACCTATAGGTACAGTGCAAATAGCTTTTCTTCCTCCCTGTTTTTCCTGTCTCTCTGCCTGTCTGCCTCTTTCTCCCTCTCTACTGACTCATGGCTCAAAGATACAAGTCTAATTAAGCTTTGAACCTCTCTGTCTCTACAATATCATAAAACCTCAACACTCCAAACCAAACCAACCCTGCCAACACCTACCTGTCTCTCTGCCTCAGTCAGTCAGTCAGTCAGTCAGTCAGTCAGTCAGTCAGTCAGTCAGCCATTCAACCAGCCAGCTAGCCATTCAACCAACCAGCCAATCAATCAGTCACTCAGCTAGTCAGTCAGTCAGTCAGTCAGTCAGTCAGTCAGTCAGCCAGTCAGTCAGCCATTCAACCAGCCAGCTAGCCATTCAACCAACTAGCCAATCAATCAGTCACTCAGCTAGTCAGTCAGTCAGTCAGTCAGTCAGTCAGTCAGTCAGTCAGTCAGTTAGTCAGCCATTCAACCAGCCAGCTAGCCATTCAACCAACCAGGCAATCAATCAGTCACTCAGCTAGTCAGTTAGTCAGTCAGTCAGTCAGTCAGTCAGTCAGTCAGTCAGTCAGTCAGCCATTCAACCAGCCAGCTAGCCATTCAACCAACCAGCCAATCAATCAGTCACTCAGTTAGTCAGTCAGTCAGTCAGTCAGTCAGTCAGTCAGTCAGTCAGTCAGTCAGTCAGTCAGTTAGCCATTCAACCAGCCAGCTAGCCATTCAACCAACCAACCAATAAATCAGTCACTCAGCTAGTCAGTCAGTCAGTCAGTCAGTCAGTCAGTCAGTCAGTCAGTCAGTCAGTCAGCCATTCAACCAGCCAGCTAGGCATTCAACCAACCAGCCAATCAATCAGTCACTCAGCTAGTCAGTCAGTCAGTCAGTCAGTCAGTCAGTCAGTCAGTCAGTCAGTCAGTCAGCCAGTCAGTCAGCCATTCAACCAGCCAGCTAGCCATTCAACCAACTAGCCAATCAATCAGTCACTCAGTCAGTCAGTCAGTCAGTCAGTCAGTCAGTCAGTCAGTCAGTCAGTCAGTCAGTCAGCCATTCAACCAGCCAGCTAGCCATTCAACCAACCAGCCAATCAATCAGTCACTCAGCTAGTCAGTTAGTCAGTCAGTCAGTCAGTCAGTCAGTCAGTCAGTCAGTCAGTCAGTCAGTCAGTCAGCCATTCAACCAGCCAGCTAGCCATTCAACCAACCAGCCAATCAATCAGTCACTCAGTTAGTCAGTCAGTCAGTCAGTCAGTCAGTCAGTCAGTCAGTCAGTCAGTCAGTTAGCCATTCAACCAGCCAGCTAGCCATTCAACCAACCAGCCAATCAATCAGTCACTCAGCTAGTCAGTCAGTCAGTCAGTCAGTCAGTCAGTCAGTCAGTCAGTCAGTCAGTCAGTCAGCCATTCAACCAGCAAGCTAGGCATGCAACCAACCAGCCAATCAATCAGTCACTCAGCTAGTCAGTCAGTCAGTCAGTCAGTCAGTCAGTCAGTCAGTTAGTCAGTCAGTCAGCCAGTCAGTCAGCCATTCAACCAGCCAGCTAGCCATTCAACCAACTAGCCAATCAATCAGTCACTCAGCTAGTCAGTCAGTCAGTCAGTCAGTCAGTCAGTCAGTCAGTCAGTCAGTCAGTCAGCCATTCAACCAACCAGCCAATCAATCAGTCACTCAGCTAGTCAGTTAGTCAGTCAGTCAGTCAGTAAGTCAGTCAGTCAGTCAGTCAGTCAGCCATTCAACCAGCCAGCTAGCCATTCAACCAACCAGCCAATCAATCAGTCACTCAGTTAGTCAGTCAGTCAGTCAGTCAGTCAGTCAGTCAGTCAGTTAGCCATTCAACCAGCCAGCTAGCCATTCGACAAACCAGCCAATCAATCAGTCACTCAGCTAGTCAGTCAGTCAGTTAGTCAGTCAGTCAGTCAGTCAGTCAGTCAGTCAGTCAGTCAGTCAGTAAGTCAGCCATTCAACCAGCCAGCTAGGCATTCAACCAACCAGCCAATCAATCAGTCACTCAGCTAGTCAGTCAGTCAGTCAGTCAGTCAGTCAGTCAGTCAGCCATTCAACCAACCAGCTAGCCACCCAACTAGCTAACCAGCCAGTCAATCAGTCACTCAGCCAGCCAGTCAGTCAGTCAGTCAGTTAGTAAGCCAGCCAGCAAGCCAGCCAGCCAGCCAGTCAGTCAGTCAGTCAGTCAGTCAGTCAGTCACTCAGCCAGCGAGTCAGCCGGCCAGCCAGTCAGTTAGTTCTGTGGGCCTGTGTATGGTTCTTGTGGGCGTCTGTTTGGTTTGTGTTAGGTTCAGCTAGCCCTCTGTTTGGTCTGTGTTTGGTCTCTGGGCCATAGATGCAGCAAGACCGGTTCAAAATTCCAAGCACTGACGCACTGCACAGACTACCACCTCATGCCTGCTTGGTGTGAAAGAGTCTGCTGGGACAAATGACCTACACAGCAACTTGTATCAGTCCCCCAGATGTGTTCCTGGAAGCTCAGTGTTATGGATGCAGTGTGACATGCTGACTTAGGGAAGGCTGTCTGTCGTGGCTGCACCTTGCTGTGGCTAAGAAAAGGCTGTGTTTGTTTGAAGTGCTGTACTGGTCATGCTGGGAAGTGTACAGGTCACCATTAGAAGTAGAAATGTTGCACTAGAATGAAATTAGTTGGGAAATGTGATGCATAATTATTGGCAGGGAAAAGATGGTGACAGGGATGCTGGGACGTGCTTCACTGTGCACCGTGGTGGCCGCCCCTTGGTGCTTGGCGGTACCTTATAGGGCATCAAGGGGCAGTTATTGTAGTCTCATCTTACAGCAAAACAAGTAAAAAAAAAAAAATAGTAATAATAATAATAATATAAAAATTTTTTTTATCATTGTCTTGATGAGCACAAATCTTTCCCTGCCAATACATAAACAGCACATTTTTTCACTAAATTTCACCATTGTAGTACACATTTATACTAGTAATGATGACCTGTAGACTTTCCAGGCATGACAACACTTGAAACACAACCATTTTGTTAGCTACAGCATAGAGCAGCCACCAGACAGCCTTCCCCCACGTCAGCATGTCACACACTGAATCTGTCAGTCTGCTTTCAAGAACACATGAGGGACTAACAGGAGTTGCCATGTACTTAATTTCCTGCAGATTCTTTCACACCAAGGAGTAGCAAGTTGGAAGTCTGTGATTGTAACTATCCTGCTCAATTTCAGCTTCTATTCTAATCTCTACTTAATCTCCATATAGTTCCATTTTGGCCATAAGTCACTGTTTACTTAATCAATCCCTCCTAAGACACTGCACTTTTTTCAGATTATAGAGCTGATAGGTCTCGGTAGGGGGTTGAGTGGTGGCTTGAGAGGGCCTTGGTGGGGGCTGACAGGGTTTGGTAGGGCTTGGCAGGGGTGACAGCAAAGGCTTCTGTTTAAAATCTCACATCTCAAGCCACCTCATTACTTGAGAGGTGACAAAGGGCTTGGCAGAGCTTGACAGGGATTGGTAGAGGTGACAGAGGCAGGCAGGAGTGACAGGGGATGACAAGGAACACCTCAAAATTAATGTACAGACCGACTGCCCCTCTAAAAATGCTTCAAACTTTCCTTGTTTTGTATAAGCTTGAGCACCTGGTACACTCACGGGCACACAGCACCCCCGGGCCGTCCCCCAACTCCTCAGGACTCGGGAAAGGGGAGGTCCCAGGCCGGGATGGAAATAAATAAATAAAAATAAAAGCTGGAACCGGCCTTACCTTTCTTGAGGGCGTCTTCTTTATGTCTGTACATATTTCCACGGTGGCACACGCTACTAGCCGCCCCCTGGACACGCCTCTCGCCACCTCACGCATGTACAGACCGACTGCCCCTCTCTGAAAAGCAACAAATTCAGCCCTATATCAAGTCTGACTCGTGCCTGTTTACATTTCTCTGGGTCTCTGTCAGGGCTCAGGCGTGTAGAATGAAAGAATGATAGAAAACGAAAGATTTTCAGGGGAAACTAGTTATAAGTCTATTATAAAATACCGTGATACAACCACTAATAATGTCTTAATAATGCACTTTTTCCTAACAGTATACTGAGGTCGACAAACTGAAAGGCTTTGGAGTAGTCAACAAAGACTGATTTCACTAATTAATTGCTTGGTATGTCAGTCACTTTGAATCGTCTTTTTGCCTTGTGACTAATTTTTAATGTCTCGGTTAGGTTAGGATAGGTTAGGTTAGGTTAGGTTAGGTTAGGTTAGGTCAGGTCAGGTTAGGTTAGGTTAGGTTAGGTTAGGTCAGGTTAGGTTAGGTTAGGTTAGGTTAGGTCAGGTCAGGTCAGGTTAGGTTAGGTTAGGTTAGGTTAGGTAAGGTTAGGTTAGGTTAGGTTAGGTTAAAAAAAAAAGAGATTTTTTTTCAGGTGAGGGTCAGTTAGGTTGTTTTTGTGGTACAGATTTAAGGTACAGTGACACATGGTACAGTGGCTTATGGTGAAGGTAGACAAGGCCTTCCTGCACCATTAGCACCATAGAGTACAGTGCTGTGGTACTGTAGCACTGAAATATTAAGCAAACACAAAAAAAAAAAGATATTTTTTTTCAGGTGAGGGCCAGTTAGGTTGTTTTTGTGGTACAGTTTTAAGGTACAGTGACGCATGGTACAGTCGCTTATGGTGAAGGTAGACAAGGCCTTCCTGCACCATTAGCATCATAGGGTACAGTGATGTGGTATTGTAGCACTGAAATATTAAGAACACGAAAAAAAAACGATATATTTTTTTTTAAGTGAGGGCCAGTTAGGTTAAGTTTTTGGGGTACAGTTTAAATGTACAGTGACGCATGGTAGAGTGGCTTATGGTGCAGGTAGACAAGGCCTTCCTGCACCATTAGCACCACACAGAGAGAGAGAGAGAGAGAGAGAGAGAGAGAGAGAGAGAGAGAGAGAGAGAGAGAGAGAGAGAGAGAGAGAAAGAGAGAGAGAGAGAGAGAGACTTAACCAAACCTAACTAACTGAATTAATATAAACCTAACCTGATGGAAAGAAATAAAGAAAAAATAAAAGCTGCAACCGGCCTTACCTTTCTTGAGAAGCGTCTTTTTTATGTTTTTACATATTTCCCTGGTGGCAGACGCTACTAGCCGCCCCCTGGCGACACCCCTCGCCACCTCACACATGTACAGACCGACTGCCGCTTTAAAAAGCAACAAATTCACTCCTATATCAAGTCTGACTGGTGCGTTTGTTTACATTTCTCTGGGTCTCGGTCTGGACTCAGGCCTGCAGGATGGGAGAATGTTAGAAAACGAGAGATTTTCAGGCAAAACTAATATAAGTTAATGTTGTGATACAAAACTACAACCACTAATAATAATATACCTCATGTTTTAATAATGCCAAGACAATACAAGATAAACATTAATGACTTACAATGAAAAACAAGATGGAGATAGACAAATTAGGAAAGAAATAGGTTTCTATAGAGTATTACTGTGTGTGTGTGTGTGTGTGTGTGTGTGTGTGTGTGTGTGTGTGTGTGTGTCACTAATTTCTATCTCTTTCTCTCTCTCCTGAGAACTATTTCATATTGCTGTACATCAACATGAAATATCACCACACAAGCCTCTCTCTCTTTCTCTGCACCTCACAACACAACACAAAACTTTATCACACTAATCAGTAAACAATACCAAAAGCTCCCCTTCTGCAGGCCTGACTCCTCCCTTTCATTCAGACCCTTTCTTTCCCTCTCTCTCAGCTTGCCCGCCTTCGTATCTGCGTCTATATTTACTCTTGATTCAAGTATACAACTCTACACCATACTGACCTATAGGTACAGTGCAAATAGCTTTTCTTCCTCCCTGTTTTTCCTGTCTCTCTGCCTGTCTGCCTCTTTCTCCCTCTCTACTGACTCATGGCTCAAAGATACAAGTCTAATTAAGCTTTGAACCTCTCTGTCTCTACAATATCATAAAACCTCAACACTCCAAACCAAACCAACCCTGCCAACACCTACCTGTCTCTCTGCCTCAGTCAGTCAGTCAGTCAGTCAGTCAGTCAGTCAGTCAGCCATTCAACCAGCCAGCTAGCCATTCAACCAACCAGCCAATCAATCAGTCACTCAGCTAGTCAGTCAGTCAGTCAGTCAGTCAGTCAGTCAGTCAGTCAGTCAGTCAGTCAGCCAGTCAGTCAGCCATTCAACCAGCCAGCTAGCCATTCAACCAACTAGCCAATCAATCAGTCACTCAGCTAGTCAGTCAGTCAGTCAGTCAGTCAGTCAGTCAGTCAGTCAGTCAGTCAGTCAGCCATTCAACCAGCCAGCTAGCCATTCAACCAACCAGCCAATCAATCAGTCACTCAGCTAGTCAGTTAGTCAGTCAGTCAGTCAGTCAGTCAGTCAGTCAGTCAGTCAGTCAGTCAGTCAGTTAGCCATTCAACCAGCCAGCTAGCCATTCAACCAACCAGCCAATAAATCAGTCACTCAGCTAGTCAGTCAGTCAGTCAGTCAGTCAGTCAGTCAGTCAGTCAGTCAGTCAGCCATTCAACCAGCCAGCTAGGCATTCAACCAACCAGCCAATCAATCAGTCACTCAGCTAGTCAGTCAGTCAGTCAGTCAGTCAGTCAGTCAGTCAGCCATTCAACCAGCCAGCTAGCCATTCAACCAACCAGCCAATCAATCAGTCACTCAGTTAGTCAGTCAGTCAGTCAGTCAGTCAGTCAGTCAGTCAGTCAGTCAGTCAGTCAGTCAGTCAGTTAGCCATTCAACCAGCCAGCTAGCCATTCAACCAACCAGCCAATAAATCAGTCACTCAGCTAGTCAGTCAGTCAGTCAGTCAGTCAGTCAGTCAGTCAGTCAGTCAGTCAGCCATTCAACCAGCCAGCTAGGCATTCAACCAACCAGCCAATCAATCAGTCACTCAGCTAGTCAGTCAGTCAGTCAGTCAGTCAGTCAGTCAGTCAGTCAGTCAGTCAGTCAGCCAGTCAGTCAGCCATTCAACCAGCCAGCTAGCCATTCAACCAACTAGCCAATCAATCAGTCAGTCAGTCAGTCAGTCAGTCAGTCAGTCAGTCAGTCAGTCAGTCAGTCAGTCAGTCAGCCATTCAACCAGCCAGCTAGCCATTCAACCAACCAGCCAATCAATCAGTCACTCAGCTAGTCAGTCAGTCAGTCAGTCAGTCAGTCAGTCAGTCAGTCAGTCAGTCAGTCAGTCAGTCAGCCATTCAACCAGCCAGCTAGCCATTCAAGCAACCAGCCAATCAATCAGTCACTCAGTTAGTCAGTCAGTCAGTCAGTCAGTCAGTCAGTCAGTCAGTCAGTCAGTCAGTTAGCCATTCAACCAGCCAGCTAGCCATTCAACCAACCAGCCAATCAATCAGTCACTCAGCTAGTCAGTCAGTCAGTCAGTCAGTCAGTCAGTCAGTCAGTCAGTCAGTCAGTCAGTCAGTCAGTCAGCCATTCAACCAGCCAGCTAGGCATGCAACCAACCAGCCAATCAATCAGTCACTCAGCTAGTCAGTCAGTCAGTCAGTCAGTCAGTCAGTCAGTCAGTCAGTTAGTCAGTCAGTCAGCCAGTCAGTCAGCCATTCAACCAGCCAGCTAGCCATTCAACCAACTAGCCAATCAATCAGTCACTCAGCTAGTCAGTCAGTCAGTCAGTCAGTCAGTCAGTCAGTCAGTCAGTCAGTCAGTCAGCCATTCAACCAACCAGCCAATCAATCAGTCACTCAGCTAGTCAGTTAGTCAGTCAGTCAGTCAGTAAGTCAGTCAGTCAGTCAGTCAGTCAGCCATTCAATCAGCCAGCTAGCCATTCAACCAACCAGCCAATCAATCAGTCACTCAGTTAGTCAGTCAGTCAGTCAGTCAGTCAGTCAGTCAGTCAGTCAGTCAGTTAGCCATTCAACCAGCCAGCTAGCCATTCGACAAACCAGCCAATCAATCAGTCACTCAGCTAGTCAGTCAGTCAGTTAGTCAG
Organism: Scylla paramamosain; assembly: GCF_035594125.1. Lineage (NCBI taxonomy): Eukaryota > Metazoa > Arthropoda > Malacostraca > Decapoda > Portunidae > Scylla > Scylla paramamosain. The sequence goes on along the minus strand of NW_026973825.1, from coordinate 4,538 downwards.
TCAGTCAGTCAGTCAGTCAGTCAGTCAGTCAGTCAGTCAGTCAGTCAGTCAGCCATTCAACCAGCCAGCTAGGCATTCAACCAACCAGCCAATCAATCAGTCACTCAGCTAGTCAGTCAGTCAGTCAGTCAGTCAGTCAGTCAGTCAGCCATTCAACCAACCAGCTAGCCACCCAACTAGCTAACCAGCCAGTCAATCAGTCACTCAGCCAGCCAGTCAGTCAGTCAGTCAGTTAGTAAGCCAGCCAGCAAGCCAGCCAGCCAGCCAGTCAGTCAGTCAGTCAGTCAGTCACTCAGCCAGCGAGTCAGCCGGCCAGCCAGTCAGTTAGTTCTGTGGGCCTGTGTATGGTTCTGGTGTGCCTCTGTTTGGTTTGTGTTAGGTTCAGCTAGCCCTCTGTTTGGTCTCTGGGCCATAGATGCAGCAAGACCGGTTCAAAATTCCAAGCACTGACGCACTGCACAGACTACCACCTCATGCCTGCTTGGTGTGAAAGAATCTGCTGGGACAAATGACCTACACAGCAACTTGTATCAGTCCCCCAGATGTGTTCCTGGAAGCTCAGTGTTATGGATGCAGTGTGACATGCTGACTTAGGGAAGGCTGTCTGTCGTGGCTGCACCTTGCTGTGGCTAAGAAAAGGCTGTGTTTGTTTGAAGTGCTGTACTGGTCATGCTGGGAAGTGTACAGGTCACCATTAGTAGTAGAAATGTTGCACTAGAATGAAATTAGTTGGGAAATGTGATGCATAATTATTGGCAGGGAAAAGATGGTGACAGGGATGCTGGGACGTGCTTCACTGTGCACCGTGGTGGCCGCCCCTTGGTGCTTGGCGGTACCTTATAGGGCATCAAGGGGCAGTTATTGTAGTCTCATCTTACAGCAAAACAAGTAAAAAAAAAAAAATAGTAATAATAATAATAATATAAAAATTTTTTTTATCATTGTCTTGATGAGCACAAATCTTTCCCTGCCAATACATAAACAGCACATTTTTTCACTAAATTTCACCATTGTAGTACACATTTATACTAGTAATGATGACCTGTAGACTTTCCAGGCATGACAACACTTGAAACACAACCATTTTGTTAGCTACAGCATAGAGCAGCCACCAGACAGCCTTCCCCCACGTCAGCATGTCACACACTGAATCTGTCAGTCTGCTTTCAAGAACACATGAGGGACTAACAGGAGTTGCCATGTACTTAATTTCCTGCAGATTCTTTCACACCAAGGAGTAGCAAGTTGGAAGTCTGTGATTGTAACTATCCTGCTCAATTTCAGCTTCTATTCTAATCTCTACTTAATCTCCATATAGTTCCATTTTGGCCATAAGTCACTGTTTACTTAATCAATCCCTCCTAAGACACTGCACTTTTTTCAGATTATAGAGCTGATAGGTCTCGGTAGGGGGTTGAGTGGTGGCTTGAGAGGGCCTTGGTGGGGGCTGACAGGGTTTGGTAGGGCTTGGCAGGGGTGACAGCAAAGGCTTCTGTTTAAAATCTCACATCTCAAGCCACCTCATTACTTGAGAGGTGACAAAGGGCTTGGCAGAGCTTGACAGGGATTGGTAGAGGTGACAGAGGCAGGCAGGAGTGACAGGGGATGACAAGGAACACCTCAAAATTAATGTACAGACCGACTGCCCCTCTAAAAATGCTTCAAACTTTCCTTGTTTTGTATAAGCTTGAGCACCTGGTACACTCACGGGCACACAGCACCCCCGGGCCGTCCCCCAACACCTCAGGACTCGGGAAAGGGGGGGTCCCAGGCCGGGATGGAAATAAATAAATAAAAATAAAAGCTGGAACCGGCCTTACCTTTCTTGAGGGCGTCTTCTTTATGTCTGTACATATTTCCACGGTGGCACTCGCTACTAGCGTGGACACGCCTCTCGCCACCTCACGCATGTACAGACCGACTGCCCCTCTCTGAAAAGCAACAAATTCAGCCCTATATCAAGTCTGACTCGTGCCTGTTTACATTTCTCTGGGTCTCTGTCAGGGCTCAGGCGTGTAGAATGAAAGAATGATAGAAAACGAAAGATTTTCAGGGGAAACTAGTTATAAGTCTATTATAAAATACCGTGATACAACCACTAATAATGTCTTAATAATGCACTTTTTCCTAACAGTATACTGAGGTCGACAAACTGAAAGGCTTTGGAGTAGTCAACAAAGACTGATTTCACTAATTAATTGCTTGGTATGTCAGTCACTTTGAATCGTCTTTTTGCCTTGTGACTAATTTTTAATGTCTCGGTTAGGTTAGGATAGGTTAGGTTAGGTTAGGTTAGGTTAGGTTAGGTTAGGTTAGGTTAGGTTAGGTTAGGTCAGGTCAGGTTAGGTTAGGTTAGGTTAGGTTAGGTCAGGTTAGGTTAGGTTAGGTTAGGTTAGGTCAGGTCAGGTCAGGTTAGGTTAGGTTAGGTTAGGTTAGGTAAGGTTAGGTTAGGTTAGGTTAGGTTAAAAAAAAAAGAGATTTTTTTTCAGGTGAGGGCCAGTTAGGTTGTTTTTGTGGTACAGATTTAAGGTACAGTGACACATGGTACAGTGGCTTATGGTGAAGGTAGACAAGGCCTTCCTGCACCATTAGCACCATAGAGTACAGTGCTGTGGTACTGTAGCACTGAAATATTAAGCAAACACAAAAAAAAAAAGATATTTTTTTTCAGGTGAGGGCCAGTTAGGTTGTTTTTGTGGTACAGTTTTAAGGTACAGTGACGCATGGTACAGTCGCTTATGGTGAAGGTAGACAAGGCCTTCCTGCACCATTAGCATCATAGGGTACAGTGATGTGGTATTGTAGCACTGAAATATTAAGAACACGAAAAAAAAACGATATATTTTTTTTTAAGTGAGGGCCAGTTAGGTTAAGTTTTTGGGGTACAGTTTTAAATGTACAGTGACGCATGGTAAAGTGGCTTATGGTGCAGGTAGACAAGGCCTTCCTGCACCATTAGCACCACAGAGAGAGAGAGAGAGAGAGAGAGAGAGAGAGAGAGAGAGAGAGAGAGAGAGAGAGAGAGAGAGAGAGAGAGAGAGAGAGAGAGAGAGAGAGAGAGAGAGAGAGAGAGAGAGAGACTTAACCAAACCTAACTAACTGAATTAATATAAACCTAACCTGATGGAAAGAAATAAAGAAAAAATAAAAGCTGCACAACCGGCCTTACCTTTCTTGAGAAGCGTCTTTTTTATGTTTTTACATAATTTCCCTGGTGGCAGACGCTTCTAGCCGCCCCCTGGCGACACCCCTCGCCACCTCACACATGTACAGACCGACTGCCGCTTTAAAAAGCAACAAATTCACTCCTATATCAAGTCTGACTGGTGCGTTTGTTTACATTTCTCTGGGTCTCGGTCTGGACTCAGGCCTGCAGGATGGGAGAATGTTAGAAAACGAGAGATTTTCAGGCAAAACTAATATAAGTTAATGTTGTGATACAAAACTACAAACCACTAATAATAATATACCTCATGTTTTAATAATGCCAAGACAATACAAGATAAACATTAATGACTTACAATGAAAAACAAGATGGAGATAGACAAATTAGGAAAGTAATAGGTTTCTATAGAGTATTACTGTGTGTGTGTGTGTGTGTGTGTGTGTGTGTGTGTGTGTGTGTCACTAATTTCTATCTCTTTCTCTCTCTCTCCTGAGAACTATTTCATATTGCTGTACATCAACATGAAATATCACCACACAAGCCTCTCTCTCTTTCTCTGCGCCTCACAACACAACACAACACTTTATCACACTAAATCAGTAAACAATACCAAAAGCTCCCCTTCATGCAGGCCTGACTCCTCCCCCTTTCATTCAGACACCCTTTCTTTCCCTCTCTCTCAGCTTGCCCGCCTTCCGTATCTGCGTCTCATATTTACTCTTGATTCAAGTATACAACTTCCTACACCATACTGACCTATAGGTACAGGTGCAAATAGCTTTTCTTCCTCCCTGTTTTTCCTGTCTCTCTGCTTGCTGTCTGCCTCTTTCTCCCTCTCTACTGACTCATGGCTCAAAGATACAAGTCTAATTAAGCTTTGAACCTCTCTGTCTCTACAATATCATAAAACCTCAACACTCCAAACCAAACCAACCCTGCCAACACCTACCTGTCTCTCTGCCTCATGTCAGTCAGTCAGTCAGTCAGTCAGTTCAGTCAGTCAGTCAGTCAGCCATTCAACCAGCCAGCTAGCCATTCAACCAACCAGCCAATCAATCAGTCACTCAGCAAGTCAGTCAGTCAGTCAGTCAGTCAGTCAGTCAGCTCAGTCAGTCAGCCATTCAACCAGCCAGCTAGCCATTCAACCAACTAGCCAATCAATCAGTCACTCAGCTAGTCAGTCAGTCAGTCAGTCAGTCAGTCAACAGTCAGTCCATTCAGTCAGTCAGTCAGTCAGTTAGTCAGCCATTCAACCAGCCAGCTAGCCATTCAACCAACCAGGCAATCAATCAGTCACTCAGCTAGTCAGTCAGTCAGTCAGTCAGTCAGTCAGTCAGTCAGTCAGTCAGTCAGTCAGTCAGTCAGTCTTCAT
>NW_026973824.1:62500-100000 GCF_035594125.1 Scylla paramamosain | reverse complement strand
CTGCTCATGGTACTTGCCGACAGCACGCGCGCTAGGCCACTCCGGACAGAGCAGGATCGGAGAGCGGAACCGCGCCGGACGAGCCCCGCGGGAGAGAGGCCGGAGCCCCCCCGCCCGACGGAACCCGCCCAAAGACACGCGGCCCACCAACCGAGAGCCCAAGCAGAGCCGGTGAGGTCAACAACAGATTCGCGCGACGGCGTCGCATGGCAAGTCCCGGGCCTGCGCCCCCCTGCGTACAGGCGAGTCCGGGAGGACTCGGGCCGTCGAGCGCGCCGCGGGTCACCCACGGGACCAGCGGCGGGGCGGGAGAAAGGGTCTCATCCCGCCGCGCACCGCCTTCATTGGCCCCGCTTTGGTATGGAATGACCGCGGCGGCATCGGCCGGCCGAGGATCGGCCCCGGAGAGCGCCGCCGGAGCCACGAGGACCCCGGAGCGCTCCCCTTTCACTTTCATTGCGCCTTTAGGTTTAGTGTGCCCATTGACTCGCACACATGTTAGACTCCTTGGTCCGTGTTTCAAGACGGGTCGGGTGGGTCACCGACCTTTTGCACGCCGCGAGAGGGAGGACAGGGCCCCCCTCTGCTGCACGACCGTCGCAGGGCAGCCAGGACACCGGAGGTTTCCCCCTTCGCCGGCGCCTTGGAAGCGCGCGACGTCGGGGTACCAATCCAACCGGGCCTTAGACGTCCCCAGCAACGGGTCGCGGCGTCCTACATCACGAGGGGAAATACGCCCGCCGGCGCCGGCTTGGAGTGCGGGCACGCCCAAGAGTTCCTGGGTCGCCTCAGCGAATCCCGCACCCAGCCGACCTGAGCCGACGAGCTGAATCCCCTCGGTTCGACCTTCGAGGTCCCACCCGTTTGACTCTTAACGGTTTCACGTACTCTTGAACTCTCTCTTCAAAGTTCTTTTCAACTTTCCCTCACGGTACTTGTTCGCTATCGGTCTCGTGGTCATATTTAGCCTTAGATGGAGTTTACCACCTGCTTAGGGCTGCACTATCAAGCAACCCGACTCTACGGAGAGGCCCTTTCCGACAATCTCTCGTGTACCCTCGCGGGCGCCGCCACACGGGCCTGTCACCCTCCACGGGTAGTGGCCGCTTTCAAGCATAACTTAGGCGGTGAGAGACTGCGTGCCGGACCCTCCGAAACGCAACACCCCTGGCGCCGGGTTACGACGCCAGGTTATGCGCTGGGCTCATCCCGTTTCAGTCGCCCTTACTAAGGGAATCCCTGTTGGTTTCTTTTCCTCCGCTTATTAATATGCTTAAATTTGGCGGGTACTCTCCCCTAACACGAGGTCGACATTGGAAAAAAAATCAATTTTTTTTTCCTGCCTTTGCTGACCACTTCAGTAAGGACTAGTATTGACCAAGAGGTTTGTTTGGTTTCTCGCTCCTCAGCATCATCATCATCATCTCATAGCGAGCCGCGGTTATTTTTCAACCGACCCGGCCGCGTCCATGGAGAGAGGAGGGAATGTGACGCACGCACGCCCCTTTGTGCGTCTCCCTCCTCCTCCAGCCCATCAAGATGCTGCGGCAGAGCCTCCACCCTCGATGAGGGTGGGGAGCCGAGACCTCCTCAAGGCATGGACGGCGTGCGTGGCCGCTGCTGCTCCTGGCGGCGTTCCGTCCGAGCGAGGCAGAATTGCTACTACATACAGCGCAGCCAGAGAGTGGTTGGTGGTTTGTTTGTTTTTGCCTGTGGGAGTGAGTTCACACACTTCTCCACTTTAAATATATAATAATAAACTTGCCCTCTTTCTTTAACCACTTTAACCTCCTCCGCAGGTGTACAGTAGATATCTTTATAGCCTCACTGCACTTGGACTTGGAAGCGCTGCTGGTGCAGCAGCAGCAGCCGGCACTGGTCCTTGCATGGGCTGCCCCAGACGCACAGTACTACTACTCTCGTGCGCTTTGACAGCCCATCTTAAGGGAACGCCCCAAGCAGCCTCTCTGCTTTTATTCAGGGCGAAACTCCCCAAGGCGGTCACTGCCAAGCACGCAGGCCAAGGGCGGGTCCCGCCCAACAACAGTGTTGTTGTTGTGGTTGACTCCCGCCGCCGCCGCCGCTTAGAAGCCCACCGACACGGCATAGGGTGCGGTGGTAAGCGGACAGCGTGCCTCACGTGACATGACAATGCCGATGTATTGGAATTGATATCCGACCCTCGTGTAGGAGTGGCGGCAGCACATGAGAGTGCCGCCGCCGCAATGTGCGTTCGACTTGTCGATGTATCTGGTATTCTTGCGATTCACATACCGACACGCAGCTTGCTGCGGTCTTCATCGACCCACGAGCCGAGTGATCCACCGTTAAGAGTTGTACATTTCCATTGCTGGAATTTTTTTTAGGCTTTCAAGACTTCCGCCGTCTCTGCCCCAGGAGACGATAGTGGGAAGACGTAGTGTGCAGGTTTAAAAACGCCAACAACAAGAGCTTGTTGTTGGACAACACAGGTAGTGTGCAGGTTTGAGATTACCCACCGCCGACGAGTGGTGCCTCCCTCCCGCAGCACGGGGGGCGATCGGGGTTAGTAGAAGAGGAGTGAGGCCTGCTGGCCCACCACCAACTTCTCCTCCGACCGTCATCGTCGCCGTTATCGGAATTAACCAGCGGGCTCACCTAGCCACTACTACGGCGACGACGGAGGAACCAACAAACGCCGGTTGGGACGAGTGGTGCCCTCCCTCCCGCAGCACGGGGGGCGATCGGGGTTATTAGAAGAGGAGTGGGCCTCACGGCGGGACCCACCACCAACTTCTCCTCCGACCGTCATCGTCGCCGTTATCGGAATTAACCAGCGGGCTCACCTAGCCACTACTACGGCGACGACGGGGGCACCAAACGCCGGGGACGAGTGGTGCCCTCCCTCCCGCAGCACGGGGGGCGATCGGGGTTAGTAGAAGAGGAGTGGGCCTCGCGGCGGGACCCACCACCAACTTCTCCTCCGACCGTCATCGTCGCCGTTATCGGAATTAACCAGCGGGCTCACCTAGCCACTACTACGGCGACGATGGGGGCACCAAACGCCGGTTGGGACGAGTGGTGCCTTCCCTCCCGCAGCACGGGAGGCGATCGGGGTTAGTAGAAGAGGAGTGGGCCTCGCGGCGGGACCCACCACCAACTTCTCCTCCGACCGTCATCGTCGCCGTTATCGGAATTAACCAGCGGGCTCACCTAGCCACTACTACGGCGACGATGGAGGCACCAAACGCCGGGGACGAGTGGTGCCTTCCCTCCCGCAGCACGGGAGGCGATCGGGGTTAGTAGAAGAGGAGTGGGCCTCGCGGCGGGACCCACCACCAACTTCTCCTCCGACCGTCATCGTCGCCGTTATCGGAATTAACCAGCGGGCTCACCTAGCCACTACTACGGCGACGACGGAGGCACCAAACGCCGTGGTTTCCCGTGGGCGTGGTGTGTAAGTATCAACAGTTGGTCTACCCCACGCTCCGGCACGGAGCGCGGGGAGAAGAAGCGGAAAAAGAAAGGTTTCCCTCTCTCTTTCCTTTTTTTTTTTTTTTGGGCGGGCAGGGCACCACCTTTTGCCCCGCCAACAGGTCAACGGCTCGCTGCTTGAGCGAACCGCGACCACCCATTATTTGTATTAGCTCTATTTTGAGTGTGTGGTTCGCCTTCAAAACCAACAACACGTTAATGATCCTTCCGCAGGTTCACCTACGGAAACCTTGTTACGACTTTTACTTCCTCTAAATGATCAAGTTTGGACATCTTTCCGTCAGCTCGAGGCGCCGAAAGAGCCCAGCGGCGGCAGCAGAACTGACCGCGACGCAGGCCCGGCATCCAAGAGCGCCAGTCCGAAGGCCTCACTAAATCATTCAATCGGTAGTAGCGACGGGCGGTGTGTACAAAGGGCAGGGACGTAATCAACGCAAGCTCATGACTTGCGCTTACTGGGAATTCCTCGTTCATGGGAGACAATTGCAAACCCCAATCCCTATCATGAAAGGATTTCAACGGGTTACCCGCTCCTCTCGGAGGGGGAGGACACGTTGATCCCTTCAGTGTAGCGCGCGTGCGGCCCAGAACATCTAAGGGCATCACAGACCTGTTATTGCTCAATCTCGTGCGGCTAGAATTGCCGCTTATCCCTCTAAGAAGAAGCTGCGAACTGGACACCAATTGCTGGAGATCCGTCGACTAGTTAGTAGGCCAGAGTCTCGTTCGTTATCGGAATTAACCAGACAAATCGCTCCACCAACTAAGAACGGCCATGCACCACCACCCACCGAATCGAGAAAGAGCTCTCAATCTGTCAATCCTTCCGGTGTCTGGGCCTGGTGAGGTTCCCCGTGTTGAGTCAAATTAAGCCGCAGGCTCCACTCCTGGTGGTGCCCTTCCGTCAATTCCTTTAAGTTTCAGCTTTGCAACCATACTTCCCCCGGAACCCAAAGACTTTGGTTTCCCGGAAGCTGCCCGCCGGGTCATGGGAATAACACCGGCGGATCGCTGGTCAGCATCGTTTATGGTTAGAACTAGGGCGGTATCTGATCGCCTTCGAACCTCTAACTTTCGTTCTTGATTAATGAAAACATCCTTGGCAAATGCTTTCGCAGTAGTTCGTCTTGCGACGGTCCAAGAATTTCACCTCTAGCGTCGCAATACGAATGCCCCCGCCTGTTCCTATTAGTCATTACCTCGGGTTCAGAAAACCGACAAAATAGAACCGAGGTCCTATTCCATTATTCCATGCATAGGCATTCAGGCCATCAGTGTAGCCTGCTTTGAGCACTCTAATTTTTTCAAAGTAAACTCTGCCGGCCACGCGGGACACCCGGTGAAGAGCACCCCGTGCGAGCCAGCGGGCTGTGTTACGGCTGTTCGGAGCGTGACAGTGTGCACCGGGCGGTGAACCGTCAGTCCAGAACTGAAATCCAACTACGAGCTTTTTAACCGCAACAACTTTAATATACGCTATTGGAGCTGGAATTACCGCGGCTGCTGGCACCAGACTTGCCCTCCAATGGGTCCTCGTTAAAGGATTTAAAGTGTACTCATTCCGATTGCGAGGCCTCGGATGAGTCTCGCATCGTTATTTTTCGTCACTACCTCCCCGTGCCGGGAGTGGGTAATTTGCGTGCCTGCTGCCTTCCTTAGATGTGGTAGCCGTTTCTCAGGCTCCCTCTCCGGAATCGAACCCTGATTCCCCGTTACCCGTTATAGCCATTGTAGGCGCATAGCCTACAATCGAAAGCTGATAAGGCAGACACTTGAAAGAGGCGGCGCCGGCACTGGAGGCCGTGCGCTCAGCCACAAGTTATTCAGATTCAACACGGTGGGGTTGGCGGACCGAGGCCCGACCGGTTTTGAACTAATAAAAGCGCTCTTCCCTTGCGGTCAGAGACGTGATGCATGTATTAGCTCTAGAATTACCACAGTTATCCAAGTAAGTGTGGGCTACAGATCCAATGAATCATAGCTGATTTAATGAGCCATTCGCGGTTTCACCTTAATTGGGCTTGTACTTAGACATGCATGGCTTAATCTTTGAGACAAGCATATGACTACTGGCAGGATCAACCAGGTAGTTTTGTTTATGGGTTTTGCTTTCTTTGGCCTTAGGTTTTATAGGAAGAACGCCACCATCGTTCTCCTTTCTCTCACTCACTTTGTTTGTCTGACACCTCTTGCATTTTGGTTTGGTTTGGTTTGGTTTTTTTGCCTTGGTCTGTGTTGGTTTGTTTGCTGGGCCGCCGCCATCATCACGATGACGGCCCCCTCTCTCAATCTGTCAATCCCCTCATCATGATTATTCATTCAATTTTGGTTTTTGCGCGCTCATCCAGACAGAGAGCAGCAGCCCCTTCATTCATTGTGCACTGGAAATCGGTTGCTGCCTGCTACCACTACCCATCACATCACATCACGGCTCCTCCCTTCCTCTTCCCATCGGCTGCCGCAGACACAAGGGTAAGTTCACTTAAGCATCACTTAAGCCACGGCCCGTCAAGAGCCGCAGCAGCCCTGCGCTGACGACAGCCCGGACCTCGAGGCGCGCACAGTCGGAGCAGTGTGGAAACAACCAACAGTACCCATCGTCGGCGCCGCTCCTCGAGGCGGGGAATACTAATAACAGGAGGAAGAGGAGCCCTTGCTGGCCACAGACCAGGTGGTGGGGGTTGTCGCGCACGTCCCAACGGCCGCCGCAGACGCAAGGGTAAGTTCACTTAAGCATCACTTAAGCTACGGCCCGTCAAGAGCCGCAGCAGCCCTGCGCTGACGACAGCCCGACCTCGGGGCACGCACGGTCGAGGCAGTATGGACACGCCAACACTACCCACGGTCGGCGACCTTCCCCGAGGCGGGGACAAAAACAAGGAGGTGCACGTCCCAACGGCCGCCGCAGACGCAAGGGTAAGTTCACTTAAGCATCACTTAAGCTACGGCCCGTCAAGAGCCGCAGCAGCCCTGCGCTGACGACAGCCCGACCTCGGGGCACGCACGGTCGAGGCAGTATGGACACACCAACACTACCCACGGTCGGCGACCTTCCCCGAGGCGGGGACTACAACAACCACGCACACACACACACAGTCCGGCAACACCGAGGCCAGAAGACAACGAGGCCAAGCACGAACGCCGTCGTGACGAGGCAACGAGGTCTCTCTCTCTCCCAACGGCCGCCGCAGACGCAAGGGTAAGTTCACTTAAGCATCACTTAAGCCACGGCCCGTCAAGAGCCGCAGCAGCCCTGCGCTGACGACAGCCCGACCTCGGGGCACGCACGGTCGAGGCAGTATGGACACACCAACACTACCCACGGTCGGCGAAGCTCCCCGAGGCGGGGAACAACAGACACGAGTAGTATAGTAGCAGCGGAGCCGCCGTCGTAGCCTTGACGACGACGACGGCTGCTGCGAGATTACCCAGAAACAACATGACTCGGTGGAAGGTGGCTTGAAGCCACCCCCACCAGCCAGCCGTAGCCTAGACGGCATGCTGCTGCTGCTCCTTTCCACTTTCAATTCCATTGCCATGACTTTCTGACACTCAAAAGTGTAGTAAGAGAGCCACCAGGAAATCGCGAAGCGTCGGACCCCAAAGGTCTGTCGACGCCGCGTCCCTTCTCAACTTAAAAAAAAAAATAAAGGAGGTCATCTCTCCTTTGTGGATACTTGCTGCGCCCTCCCGCAGCGAAGCATCGTTAGAGCTGTTTTTGATTTTTTTTTTTTTTTTTCTGGCAGGGTACCAGGTAAGGTAACACATTGAACACCACTGGCTTGCTTGCTTGCTCGTTTCTTTCTCTCTCTCTGTCTGTGTCTCTCTCTCTCTCTCTCTTCCGTGTGCCCCTTCCACGGAGACGAGCTCGCAGCAAAGCACCATTTTAAATCCTTCATTGTGAAGTTCATTCACTACTCATTTGTTGGTACTTGCTGCGCCCAGCTCTTGCTCGTCGTCTCTTATTTTTTATTCATACAAGTCATTTTATCTTCCGTGTGCCCCTTCCACGGAGACGAGCTCGCAGCAAAGCACCATTTTAAATCCTTCATTGTGAAGTTCATTCACTACTCATTTGTTGTTGGTACTTGCTGCGCCCAGCTCTTGCTCGTCGTCTCTTATTTTTTATTCATACAAGTAAGTCATTTTATCTTCCGTGTGCCCCTTCCACGGAGACGAGCCGCAGCAGAAACAAGCCAGGCATATCGCCGTGTTCCTCCTTGGCACCAGGCAATAACTCTCATTGCACACAGTCATTGCCCCGCAGGCTGCTGCTACTACCACGTGCTGCTGCTGCCCTCAAGCTTGTCCCGCCCCTTAACAAGCGGCAGCAGCAGCAGCTGCAGCAAAGCGTCATAGCCCGCTAAAAAAACAGCGTGAGGTGCTTCGTTCCAACCGACCGCTCGATAGAAGCTGCGTCAGTTCAGGAACCAGGGTGACCGTCCCTCCACGGTACAACCCTCGAGATGATCAATCGCACGGGGAGTGGAGTAACCATCACCAAACAAGAGGGGTCGCTGCATTCAAGGCAAACTCGCTTTGGCACACACACAAACCTCACACACCGTGTGCGCCGCCACGAGGAGCCGCAGCTAATGCCGTGACGCTTCTCATCCAAAGGAGAGGAGACGAGAGGAGACGAGGACCTCTCGGACAGTTGACGCCAGGAGGAGGGGGACGCGCACCGCGCCTAGCAGAGGTGATTCACGTGCGTCATGGTACGCGAGTGCAACCCAGCAACCTCCATAGCGTAACAACTGTTGGGGTGGTTCTCAGAGCGGCTTGCCGCCGCCGCAGCTGTTGCGAGCACGACACGCATTAAGAAGCCCACCTCGTCTAGGCACTTAACGGTGTCAAATCCATAATCCATTCATACATATATAGTAAGGGTGCGTCACGTTAACCCCCCACCCGAATCATCCCGTCGGGGTTAACGTGGAAAGCGCACGCCCAGGCTCGCAACAGCGCGAACAAGAGTGGCATGGGACTCTTGTTGATATCATTAGGAGCTGAGGACCGGCACCGCGCCTAGCAGCGTCGAAACGCATACGTCATGGGACACGTGTGCCGTCCGGCAACCTCCAAAGCGGGCCCTCAGAGGAGCAGAGGACCGGCACCGCGCCTAGCAGCGTCGAAACGCATACGTCATGGGACACGTGTGCCGTCCGGCAACCTCTCAAGCGGGCCCTCAGAGGAGCAGAGGACCGGCACCGCGCCTAGCAGCGTCGAAACGCATACGTCATGGGACACGTGTGCCGTCCGGCAACCTCCAAAGCGGGCTCTCAGAGGAGCAGAGGACCGGCACCGCGCCTAGCAGCGTCGAAACGCATACGTCATGGGACACGTGTACCGTCCGGCAACCTCTCAAGCGGGCCCTCAGAGGAGCAGAGGACCGGCACCGCGCCTAGCAGCGTCGAAACGCATACGTCATGGGACACGTGTACCGTCCGGCAACCTCTCAAGCGGGCCCTCAGAGGAGCAAAGGACCGGCACCGCGCCTAGCAGCGTCGAAACGCATACGTCATGGGACACGTGTGCCGCCCGGCAACCTCCAAAGCGGGTGGTTTTCCTTCATTGCCTCACCAATGAATCAATGAATGAACCTCGATAGACACCTCCATGACCTCGTCAAGCCTCTGGAGGTGTTAAACGTGCGCCTCCGAACCTCACCCCCACCCAAGGATCGTCTCATCTCAACAGGGTTAAGGCGGAGATAGCGCGCACGCCGAGGAGCTTCATCAGCCCGTCAAGGTAGTAGGTCGGGTGGCCTGAGACCCGACCTCCTTACTATATTTGCAAACGGGACCTCGGTGCAGGTTGCTTCCGAAACCTGGTGCGACATTGACGGAATCAGGGGGTCCTGGGTTACCTCCCAGCGCGGGAGCACCTTGACGCCGTAGACCACTTTGGCCCTGAACTTCCACTTTTCACGACTTTTCCCCGGATTTCGTGGCACCGCAGCCCCTACCCTTTTAACGGCGCCAAGGCCCTCCCAGCAGGTTTCCCCGACCAGCCGCCCCAGGCGCGCTACATCAACGGCGTCAACCCTCCCACAGCAGAGAAGCGCGCGGGACACCGAAGCACCCCCACGGACATGCCGCCACGTCTCAACGGGGTCAAGCCCCTGCCGGCGGGGAACCTTGCCTGGGGGAGCGGAGCGGACCAACAAACCGACCACGTGTCAAGGGCGTGAGGCCCCGCCAGAAGGGAAATCACGTCTCGCGAGCGGAGGGAGAGCGCGGGACCCCACGGCGCGTTAACACAACCACGGCACTTCCACCCCAGCTGGAGGAGGCGGGGGAGCGGAGCGGAGCAACAAACCGACCACGTGTCAAGGGCGTGAGGCCCCGCCAGAAGGGGAATCACGTCTCGCGAGCGGAGGGAGAGCGCAGGACCCCACGGAGCGTTAACACAACCACGGTACAAGGGCGGCGCGCCTCTCCCGGCAGGAGACGCTTCCACCCCAGCCGGGGGAGGCGGGGGAGCGGAGCGGAGCAGCACACCGACCACGTGTCAAGGGCGTGAGGCCCCGCCAGGAGGGGAATCACGTCTCGCGAGCGGAGGGAGAGCGCGGGACCCCACGGCGCGTTAAAACAACCACGGTACAAGGGCGGCGCGCCTCTCCCGGCAGGAGACGCTGCCACCCCTGCCGGGGGAGGCGGGGGAGCGGAGCGGAGCAGCACACCGACCACGTATCAAGGGCGTGAGGCCCCACCAGGAGGGGAATCACGTCTCGCGAGCGGAGGGAGAGCGTTGGACCCCACGGCGCGTTAAAACAACCACGGTACAAGGGCGGCGCGCCACTCCCGGCAGGAGACGCTTCCACCCCAGCGGGGGGAGGCAGGGGAGCGGAGCGGAGACACAAACCGACCACGTATCAAGGGCGTGAGGCCCCGCCAGAAGGGGAATCACGTCTCGCGAGCGGAGGGAGAGCGCAGGACCCCACGGAGCGTTAACACAACCACGGTACAAGGGCGGCGCGCCTCTCCCGGCAGGAGACGCTTCCACCCCAGCCGGGGGAGCGGAGCGGAGCAGCACACCGACCACGTGTCAAGGGCGTGAGGCCCCGCCAGGAGGGGAATCACGTCTCGCGAGCGGAGGGAGAGCGCGGGACACCACGGCGCGTTAAAGCAACCACGGTACAAGGGCGGCGCGCCTCTCCCGGCAGGAGACGCTTCCACCCCTGCCGGGGGAGGCGGGGGAGCGGAGCGGAGCAACAAACCGACCACGTATCAAGGGCGTGAGGCCCCGCCAGAAGGGGAATCACGTCTCGCCAGCGGAGGGAGAGCGTTGGACCCCACGGCGCGTTAAAACAACCACGGTACAAGGGCGGCGCGCCACTCCCGGCAGGAGACGCTTCCACCCCAGCAGGGGGAGGCAGGGGAGCGGAGCGGAGACACAAAACGACCACGTATCAAGGGCGTGAGGCCCCGCCAGAAGGGGAATCACGTCTCGCGAGCGGAGGGAGAGCGCAGGACCCCACGGAGCGTTAACACAACCACGGTACAAGGGCGGCGCGCCTCTCCCGGCAGGAGACGCTTCCACCCCAGCCGGGGGAGGCGGGGGAGCGGAGCGGAGCAGCACACCGACCACGTGTCAAGGGCGTGAGGCCCCGCCAGGAGGGGAATCACGTCTCGCGAGCGGAGGGAGAGCGCGGGACACCACGGCGCGTTAAAGCAACCACGGTACAAGGGCGGCGCGCCTCTCCCGGCAGGAGACGCTTCCACCCCTGCCGGGGGAGGCGGGGGAGCGGAGCGGAGCAACAAACCGACCACGTATCAAGGGCGTGAGGCCCCGCCAGAAGGGGAATCACGTCTCGCCAGCGGAGGGAGAGCGCGGGACCCCACGGCGCGTTAACACAACCGAGGAACAAGGGCGTCGCGCCTCTCCCGGCAGGAGACGCTTCCACCCCAGCCGGGTGAGGCGGGGGAGCGGAGCGGAGAAACAAACCGACCACGTATCAAGGGCGTGAGGCCCCACCAGGAGGGGAATCACGTCTCGCGAGCGGAGGGAGAGCGTTGGACCCCACGGCGCGTTAAAACAACCACGGTACAAGGGCGGCGCGCCACTCCCGGCAGGAGACGCTTCCACCCCAGCAGGGGGAGGCAGGGGAGCGGAGCGGAGACACAAACCGACAACGTATCAAGGGCGTGAGGCCCCGCCAGAAGGGGAATCACGTCTCGCGAGCGGAGGGAGAGCGCAGGACCCCACGGAGCGTTAACACAACCACGGTACAAGGGCGGCGCGCCTCTCCCGGCAGGAGACGCTTCCACCCCAGCCGGGGGAGGCGGGGGAGCGGAGCGGAGCAGCACACCGACCACGTGTCAAGGGCGTGAGGCCCCGCCAGGAGGGGAATCACGTCTCGCGAGCGGAGGGAGAGCGCGGGACACCACGGCGCGTTAAAGCAACCACGGTACAAGGGCGGCGCGCCTCTCCCGGCAGGAGACGCTTCCACCCCTGCCGGGGGAGGCGGGGGAGCGGAGCGGAGCAACAAACCGACCACGTATCAAGGGCGTGAGGCCCCGCCAGAAGGGGAATCACGTCTCGCCAGCGGAGAAAGAGCGCGGGACCCCACGGCGCGTTAACACAACCGAGGAACAAGGGCGTCGCGCCTCTCCCGGCAGGAGACGCTTCCACCCCAGCCGGGTGAGGCGGGGGAGCGGAGCGGAGAAACAAACCGACCACGTATCAAGGGCGTGAGGCCCCACCAGGAGGGGAATCACGTCTCGCGAGCGGAGGGAGAGCGTTGGACCCCACGGCGCGTTAAAACAACCACGGTACAAGGGCGGCGCGCCACTCCCGGCAGGAGACGCTTCCACCCCAGCAGGGGGAGGCAGGGGAGCGGAGCGGAGACACAAACCGACCACGTATCAAGGGCGTGAGGCCCCGCCAGAAGGGGAATCACGTCTCGCGAGCGGAGGGAGAGCGCAGGACCCCACGGAGCGATAACACAACCACGGTACAAGGGCGGCGCGCCTCTCCCGGCAGGAGACGCTTCCACACCAGCCGGGGGAGGAGGGGGAGCGGAGCGGAGCAACACACCGACCACGTGTCAAGGGCGTGAGGCCCCGCCAGAAGGGGAATCACGTCTCGCGAGCGGAGGGAGAGCGCGGGACCCCACGGCGCGATAACACAACCGAGGTACAAGGGCGTCGCGCCTCTCCCGGCAGGAGACGCTTCCACCCCAGCAGGGGGAGGCAGGGGAGCGGAGCGGAGACACAAACCGACCACGTATCAAGGGCGTGAGGCCCCGCCAGAAGGGGAATCACGTCTCGCGAGCGGAGGGAGAGCGCGGGACCCCACGGAGCGTTAACACAACCACGGTACAAGGGCGGCGCGCCTCTCCCGGCAGGAGACGCTTCCACCCCAGCCGGGGGAGGCGGGGGAGCGGAGCGGAGCAGCACACCGACCACGTGTCAAGGGCGTGATGCCCCGCCAGGAGGGGAATCACGTCTCGCGAGCGGAGGGAGAGCGCGGGACCCACGGCGCGTTAAAACAACCACGGTACAAGGGCGGCGCGCCTCTCCCGGCAGGAGACGCTTCCACCCCTGCCGGGGGAGGAGGGGAAGCGGAGCGGAGACACAAACCGACCACGTATCAAGGGCGTGAGGCCCCGCCAGAAGGGGAATCACGTCTCGCGAGCGGAGGGAGAGCGAGGGACCCCACGGCGCGTTAACACAACCGAGGTACAAGGGCGTCGCGCCTCTCCCGGCAGGAGACGCTTCCACCCCAGCCGGGGGAGGAGGGGGAGCGGAGCGGAGCAACACACCGACCACGTGTCAAGGGCGTGAGGCCCCGCCAGAAGGGGAATCACGTCTCGCGAGCGGAGGGAGAGCGCGGGACCCCACGGCGCGATAACACAACCGAGGTACAAGGGCGTCGCGCCTCTCCCGGCAGGAGACGCTTCCACCCCAGCAGGGGGAGGAAGGGGAGCGGAGCGGAGACACAAACCGACCACGTATCAAGGGCGTGAGGCCCCGCCAGAAGGGGAATCACGTCTCGCGAGCGGAGGGAGAGCGCGGGACCCCACGGAGCGTTAACACAACCACGGTACAAGGGCGGCGCGCCTCTCCCGGCAGGAGACGCTTCCACCCCAGCCGGGGGAGGCGGGGGAGCGGAGCGGAGCAGCACACCGACCACGTGTCAAGGGCGTGATGCCCCGCCAGGAGGGGAATCACGTCTCGCGAGCGGAGGGAGAGCGCGGGACCCACGGCGCGTTAAAACAACCACGGTACAAGGGCGGCGCGCCTCTCCCGGCAGGAGACGCTTCCACCCCTGCCGGGGGAGGAGGGGGAGCGGAGCGGAGACACAAACCGACCACGTATCAAGGGCGTGAGGCCCCGCCAGAAGGGGAATCACGTCTCGCGAGCGGAGGGAGAGCGAGGGACCCCACGGCGCGTTAACACAACCGATATACAAGGGCGGCGCGCCTCTCCCGGCAGGAGACGCTTCCACCCCAGCCGGGGGAGGCGGGGGAGCGGAGCGGAGCAACACACCGACCACGTGTCAATGCCGGGGGAGGAGGGGGAGCGGAGCGGAGACACAAACCGACCACGTATCAAGGGCGTGAGGCCCCGCCAGAAGGGGAATCACGTCTCGCGAGCGGAGGGAGAGCGAGGGACCCCACGGCGCGTTAACACAACCGATGTACAAGGGCGGCGCGCCTCTCCCGGCAGGAGACGCTTCCACCCCAGCCGGGGGAGGCGGGGGAGCGGAGCGGAGCAACACACCGACCACGTGTCAAGGGCGTGAGGCCCCGCCAGGAGGGGAATCACGTCTCGCGAGCGGAGGGAGAGCGTGGGACCCCACGGCGCGTTAAAGCAACCACGGTACAAGGGCGGCGCGCCTCTCCCGGCAGGAGACGCTTCCACCCCTGCCGGGGGAGGAGGGGGAGCGGAGCGGAGACACAAACCGACCACGTATCAAGGGCGTGAGGCCCCGCCAGAAGGGGAATCACGTCTCGCGAGCGGAGGGAGAGCGAGGGACCCCACGGCGCGTTAACACAACCGAGGTACAAGGGCGTCGCGCCTCTCCCGGCAGGAGACGCTTCCACCCCAGCCGGGTGAGGCGGGGGAGCGGAGCGGAGAAACAAACCGACCACGTATCAAGGGCGTGAGGCCCCACCAGGAGGGGAATCACGTCTCGCGAGCGGAGGGAGAGCGTTGGACCCCACGGCGCGTTAAAACAACCACGGTACAAGGGCGGCGCGCCACTCCCGGCAGGAGACGCTTCCACCCCAGCAGGGGGAGGCAGGGGAGCGGAGCGGAGACACAAACCGACCAAGTATCAAGGGCGTGAGGCCCCGCCAGAAGGGGAATCACGTCTCGCGAGCGGGGGGAGAGCGCAGGACCCCACGGAGCGTTAACACAACCACGGTACAAGGGCGGCGCGCCTCTCCCGGCAGGAGACGCTTCCACCCCAGCCGGGGGAGGCGGGGGAGCGGAGCGGAGCAGCACACCGACCACGTGTCAAGGGCGTGAGGCCCCGCCAGGAGGGGAATCACGTCTCGCGAGCGGAGGGAGAGCGCGGGACACCACGGCGCGTCAAAACAACCACGGTACAAGGGCGGCGCGCCTCTCCCGGCAGGAGACGCTTCCACCCCAGCCGGGGGAGGCGGGGGAGCGGAGCGGAGCAGCACACCGACCACGTGTCAAGGGCGTGATGCCCCGCCAGGAGGGGAATCACGTCTCGCGAGCGGAGGGAGAGCGCGGGACCCACGGCGCGTTAAAACAACCACGGTACAAGGGCGGCGCGCCTCTCCCGGCAGGAGACGCTTCCACCCCTGCCGGGGGAGGAGGGGGAGCGGAGCGGAGACACAAACCGACCACGTATCAAGGGCGTGAGGCCCCGCCAGAAGGGGAATCACGTCTCGCGAGCGGAGGGAGAGCGAGGGACCCCACGGCGCGTTAACACAACCGATGTACAAGGGCGGCGCGCCTCTCCCGGCAGGAGACGCTTCCACCCCAGCCGGGGGAGGCGGGGGAGCGGAGCGGAGCAACACACCGACCACGTGTCAAGGGCGTGAGGCCCCGCCAGGAGGGGAATCACGTCTCGCGAGCGGAGGGAGAGCGTGGGACCCCACGGCGCGTTAAAGCAACCACGGTACAAGGGCGGCGCGCCTCTCCCGGCAGGAGACGCTTCCACCCCTGCCGGGGGAGGAGGGGGAGCGGAGCGGAGACACAAACCGACCACGTATCAAGGGCGTGAGGCCCCGCCAGAAGGGGAATCACGTCTCGCGAGCGGAGGGAGAGCGAGGGACCCCACGGCGCGTTAACACAACCGAGGTACAAGGGCGTCGCGCCTCTCCCGGCAGGAGACGCTTCCACCCCAGCCTGGGGAGGAGGGGGAGCGGAGCGGAGCAACACACCGACCACGTGTCAAGGGCGTGAGGCCCCGCCAGAAGGGGAATCACGTCTCGCGAGCGGAGGGAGAGCGCGGGACCCCACGGCGCGATAACACAACCGAGGTACAAGGGCGTCGCGCCTCTCCCGGCAGGAGACGCTTCCACCCCAGCAGGGGGAGGCAGGGGAGCGGAGCGGAGACACAAACCGACCACGTATCAAGGGCGTGAGGCCCCGCCAGAAGGGGAATCACGTCTCGCGAGCGGAGGGAGAGCGCGGGACCCCACGGAGCGTTAACACAACCACGGTACAAGGGCGGCGCGCCTCTCCCGGCAGGAGACGCTTCCACCCCAGCCGGGGGAGGCGGGGGAGCGGAGCGGAGCAGCACACCGACCACGTGTCAAGGGCGTGATGCCCCGCCAGGAGGGGAATCACGTCTCGCGAGCGGAGGGAGAGCGCGGGACCCACGGCGCGTTAAAACAACCACGGTACAAGGGCGGCGCGCCTCTCCCGGCAGGAGACGCTTCCACCCCTGCCGGGGGAGGAGGGGGAGCGGAGCGGAGACACAAACCGACCACGTATCAAGGGCGTGAGGCCCCGCCAGAAGGAGAATCACGTCTCGCGAGCGGAGGGAGAGCGAGGGACCCCACGGCGCGTTAACACAACCGATGTACAAGGGCGGCGCGCCTCTCCCGGCAGGAGACGCTTCCACCCCAGCCGGGGGAGGCGGGGGAGCGGAGCGGAGCAACACACCGACCACGTGTCAAGGGCGTGAGGCCCCGCCAGGAGGGGAATCACGTCTCGCGAGCGGAGGGAGAGCGTGGGACCCCACGGCGCGTTAAAGCAACCACGGTACAAGGGCGGCGCGCCTCTCCCGGCAGGAGACGCTTCCACCCCTGCCGGGGGAGGAGGGGGAGCGGAGCGGAGACACAAACCGACCACGTATCAAGGGCGTGAGGCCCCGCCAGAAGGGGAATCACGTCTCGCGAGCGGAGGGAGAGCGAGGGACCCCACGGCGCGTTAACACAACCGAGGTACAAGGGCGTCGCGCCTCTCCCGGCAGGAGACGCTTCCACCCCAGCCGGGTGAGGCGGGGGAGCGGAGCGGAGAAACAAACCGACCACGTATCAAGGGCGTGAGGCCCCACCAGGAGGGGAATCACGTCTCGCGAGCGGAGGGAGAGCGTTGGACCCAACGGCGCGTTAAAACAACCACGGTACAAGGGCGGCGCGCCACTCCCGGCAGGAGACGCTTCCACCCCAGCAGGGGGAGGCAGGGGAGTGGAGCGGAGACACAAACCGACCACGTATCAAGGGCGTGAGGCCCCGCCAGAAGGGGAATCACGTCTCGCGAGCGGGGGGAGAGCGCAGGACCCCACGGAGCGTTAACACAACCACGGTACAAGGGCGGCGCGCCTCTCCCGGCAGGAGACGCTTCCACCCCAGCCGGGGGAGGCGGGGGAGCGGAGCGGAGCAGCACACCGACCACGTGTCAAGGGCGTGAGGCCCCGCCAGGAGGGGAATCACGTCTCGCGAGCGGAGGGAGAGCGCGGGACACCACGGCGCGTCAAAACAACCACGGTACAAGGGCGGCGCGCCTCTCCCGGCAGGAGACGCTTCCACCCCAGCCGGGGGAGGCGGGGGAGCGGAGCGGAGCAGCACACCGACCACGTGTCAAGGGCGTGATGCCCCGCCAGGAGGGGAATCACGTCTCGCGAGCGGAGGGAGAGCGCGGGACCCACGGCGCGTTAAAACAACCACGGTACAAGGGCGGCGCGCCTCTCCCGGCAGGAGACGCTTCCACCCCTGCCGGGGGAGGAGGGGGAGCGGAGCGGAGACACAAACCGACCACGTATCAAGGGCGTGAGGCCCCGCCAGAAGGGGAATCACGTCTCGCGAGCGGAGGGAGAGCGAGGGACCCCACGGCGCGTTAACACAACCGATGTACAAGGGCGGCGCGCCTCTCCCGGCAGGAGACGCTTCCACCCCAGCCGGGGGAGGCGGGGGAGCGGAGCGGAGCAACACACCGACCACGTGTCAAGGGCGTGAGGCCCCGCCAGGAGGGGAATCACGTCTCGCGAGCGGAGGGAGAGCGTGGGACCCCACGGCGCGTTAAAGCAACCACGGTACAAGGGCGGCGCGCCTCTCCCGGCAGGAGACGCTTCCACCCCTGCCGGGGGAGGAGGGGGAGCGGAGCGGAGACACAAACCGACCACGTATCAAGGGCGTGAGGCCCCGCCAGAAGGGGAATCACGTCTCGCGAGCGGAGGGAGAGCGAGGGACCCCACGGCGCGTTAACACAACCGAGGTACAAGGGCGTCGCGCCTCTCCCGGCAGGAGACGCTTCCACCCCAGCCGGGGGAGGAGGGGGAGCGGAGCGGAGCAACACACCGACCACGTGTCAAGGGCGTGAGGCCCCGCCAGAAGGGGAATCACGTCTCGCGAGCGGAGGGAGAGCGCGGGACCCCACGGCGCGATAACACAACCGAGGTACAAGGGCGTCGCGCCTCTCCCGGCAGGAGACGCTTCCACCCCAGCAGGGGGAGGCAGGGGAGCGGAGCGGAGACACAAACCGACCACGTATCAAGGGCGTGAGGCCCCGCCAGAAGGGGAATCACGTCTCGCGAGCGGAGGGAGAGCGCGGGACCCCACGGAGCGTTAACACAACCACGGTACAAGGGCGGCGCGCCTCTCCCGGCAGGAGACGCTTCCACCCCAGCCGGGGGAGGCGGGGGAGCGGAGCGGAGCAGCACACCGACCACGTGTCAAGGGCGTGATGCCCCGCCAGGAGGGGAATCACGTCTCGCGAGCGGAGGGAGAGCGCGGGACCCACGGCGCGTTAAAACAACCACGGTACAAGGGCGGCGCGCCTCTCCCGGCAGGAGACGCTTCCACCCCTGCCGGGGGAGGAGGGGGAGCGGAGCGGAGACACAAACCGACCACGTATCAAGGGCGTGAGGCCCCGCCAGAAGGGGAATCACGTCTCGCGAGCGGAGGGAGAGCGAGGGACCCCACGGCGCGTTAACACAACCGATGTACAAGGGCGGCGCGCCTCTCCCGGCAGGAGACGCTTCCACCCCAGCCGGGGGAGGCGGGGGAGCGGAGCGGAGCAACACACCGACCACGTGTCAAGGGCGTGAGGCCCCGCCAGGAGGGGAATCACGTCTCGCGAGCGGAGGGAGAGCGTGGGACCCCACGGCGCGTTAAAGCAACCACGGTACAAGGGCGGCGCGCCTCTCCCGGCAGGAGACGCTTCCACCCCTGCCGGGGGAGGAGGGGGAGCGGAGCGGAGACACAAACCGACCACGTATCAAGGGCGTGAGGCCCCGCCAGAAGGGGAATCACGTCTCGCGAGCGGAGGGAGAGCGAGGGACCCCACGGCGCGTTAACACAACCGAGGTACAAGGGCGTCGCGCCTCTCCCGGCAGGAGACGCTTCCACCCCAGCCGGGTGAGGCGGGGGAGCGGAGCGGAGAAACAAACCGACCACGTATCAAGGGCGTGAGGCCCCACCAGGAGGGGAATCACGTCTCGCGAGCGGAGGGAGAGCGTTGGACCCCACGGCGCGTTAAAACAACCACGGTACAAGGGCGGCGCGCCACTCCCGGCAGGAGACGCTTCCACCCCAGCAGGGGGAGGCAGGGGAGTGGAGCGGAGACACAAACCGACCACGTATCAAGGGCGTGAGGCCCCGCCAGAAGGGGAATCACGTCTCGCGAGCGGGGGGAGAGCGCAGGACCCCACGGAGCGTTAACACAACCACGGTACAAGGGCGGCGCGCCTCTCCCGGCAGGAGACGGTTCCACCCCAGCCGGGGGAGGCGGGGGAGCGGAGCGGAGCATCACACCGACCACGTGTCAAGGGCGTGAGGCCCCGCCAGGAGGGGAATCACGTCTCGCGAGCGGAGGGAGAGCGCGGGACCCCACGGCGCGTCAAAACAACCACGGTACAAGGGCGGCGCGCCTCTCCCGGCAGGAGACGCTTCCACCCCAGCCGGGGGAGGCGGGGGAGCGGAGCGGAGCAGCACACCGACCACGTGTCAAGGGCGTGATGCCCCGCCAGGAGGGGAATCACGTCTCGCGAGCGGAGGGAGAGCGCGGGACCCACGGCGCGTTAAAACAACCACGGTACAAGGGCGGCGCGCCTCTCCCGGCAGGAGACGCTTCCACCCCTGCCGGGGGAGGAGGGGGAGCGGAGCGGAGACACAAACCGACCACGTATCAAGGGCGTGAGGCCCCGCCAGAAGGGGAATCACGTCTCGCGAGCGGAGGGAGAGCGAGGGACCCCACGGCGCGTTAACACAACCGATGTACAAGGGCGGCGCGCCTCTCCCGGCAGGAGACGCTTCCACCCCAGCCGGGGGAGGCGGGGGAGCGGAGCGGAGCAACACACCGACCACGTGTCAAGGGCGTGAGGCCCCGCCAGGAGGGGAATCACGTCTCGCGAGCGGAGGGAGAGCGTGGGACCCCACGGCGCGTTAAAGCAACCACGGTACAAGGGCGGCGCGCCTCTCCCGGCAGGAGACGCTTCCACCCCTGCCGGGGGAGGAGGGGGAGCGGAGCGGAGACACAAACCGACCACGTATCAAGGGCGTGAGGCCCCGCCAGAAGGGGAATCACGTCTCGCGAGCGGAGGGAGAGCGAGGGACCCCACGGCGCGTTAACACAACCGAGGTACAAGGGCGTCGCGCCTCTCCCGGCAGGAGACGCTTCCACCCCAGCCGGGGGAGGAGGGGGAGCGGAGCGGAGCAACACACCGACCACGTGTCAAGGGCGTGAGGCCCCGCCAGAAGGGGAATCACGTCTCGCGAGCGGAGGGAGAGCGCGGGACCCCACGGCGCGATAACACAACCGAGGTACAAGGGCGTCGCGCCTCTCCCGGCAGGAGACGCTTCCACCCCAGCAGGGGGAGGCAGGGGAGCGGAGCGGAGACACAAACCGACCACGTATCAAGGGCGTGAGGCCCCGCCAGAAGGGGAATCACGTCTCGCGAGCGGAGGGAGAGCGCGGGACCCCACGGATTGTTAACACAACCACGGTACAAGGGCGGCGCGCCTCTCCCGGCAGGAGACGCTTCCACCCCAGCCGGGGGAGGCGGGGGAGCGGAGCGGAGCAGCACACCGACCACGTGTCAAGGGCGTGATGCCCCGCCAGGAGGGGAATCACGTCTCGCGAGCGGAGGGAGAGCGCGGGACCCACGGCGCGTTAAAACAACCACGGTACAAGGGCGGCGCGCCTCTCCCGGCAGGAGACGCTTCCTCCCCTGCCGGGGGAGGAGGGGGAGCGGAGCGGAGACACAAACCGACCACGTATCAAAGGGCGTGAGGCTCCGCCAGAAGGGGAATCACGTCTCGCGAGCGGAGGGAGAGCGAGGGACCCCACGGCGCGTTAACACAACCGATGTACAAGGGCGGCGCGCCTCTCCCGGCAGGAGACGCTTCCACCCCAGCCGGGGGAGGCGGGGGAGCGGAGCGGAGCAACACACCGACCACGTGTCAAGGGCGTGAGGCCCCGCCAGGAGGGGAATCACGTCTCGCGAGCGGAGGGAGAGCGTGGGACCCCACGGCGCGTTAAAGCAACCACGGTACAAGGGCGGCGCGCCTCTCCCGGCAGGAGACGCTTCCACCCCTGCCGGGGGAGGAGGGGGAGCGGAGCGGAGACACAAACCGACCACGTATCAAGGGCGTGAGGCCCCGCCAGAAGGGGAATCACGTCTCGCGAGCGGAGGGAGAGCGAGGGACCCCATGGCGCGTTAACACAACCGAGGTACAAGGGCGTCGCGCCTCTCCCGGCAGGAGACGCTTCCACCCCAGCCGGGTGAGGCGGGGGAGCGGAGCGGAGAAACAAACCGACCACGTATCAAGGGCGTGAGGCCCCACCAGGAGGGGAATCACGTCTCGCGAGCGGAGGGAGAGCGTTGGACCCCACAGCGCGTTAAAACAACCACGGTACAAGGGCGGCGCGCCACTCCCGGCAGGAGACACTTCCACCCCAGCAGGGGGAGGCAGGGGAGCGGAGCGGAGACACAAACCGACCACGTATCAAGGGCGTGAGGCCCCGCCAGAAGGGGAATCACGTCTCGCGAGCGGAGGGAGAGCGCAGGACCCCACGGAGCGTTAACACAACCACGGTACAAGGGCGGCGCGCCTCTCCCGGCAGGAGACGCTTCCACCCCAGCCGGGGGAGGCGGGGGAGCGGAGCGGAGCAACACACCGACCACGTGTCAAGGGCGTGAGGCCCCGCCAGGAGGGGAATCACGTCTCGCGAGCGGAGGGAGAGGGCGGGACCCCACGGCGCGTTAAAACAACCACGGTACAAGGGCGGCGCGCCTCTCCCGGCAGGAGACGCTTCCACCCCTGCCGGGGGAGGCGGGGAAGCGGAGCGGAGCAACAAACCGACCACGTATCAAGGGCGTGAGGCCCCGCCAGAAGGGGAATCACATCTCGCGAGCGGAGGGAGAGCGAGGGACCCCACGGCGCGTTAACACAACCGAGGTACAAGGGCGGCGCGCCTCTCCCGGCAGGAGACGCTTCCACCCCAGCCGGGGGAGGCGGGGGAGCGGAGCGGAGCAACAAACCGACCACGTATCAAGGGCGTGAGACCCCGCCAGAAGGGGGATCACGTCTCGCGAGCGGAGGGAGAGCGCAGGACCCCACGGAGCGTTAACACAACCACGGTACAAGGGCGGCGCGCCTCTCCCGGCAGGAGACGCTTCCACCCCTGCCGGGGGAGGCGGGGGAGCGGAGCGGAGCAAGAAACCGACCACGTATCAAGGGCTTGAGGCCCCGCCAGAAGGGGAATCACGTCTCGCGAGCGGAGGGAGAGCGAGGGACCCCACGGCGCTCCCCCGCCTCTCCCAGCTGGGGTGGAAGCGTCTCCTGCCGGGAGAGGCGCGCCGCCCTTGTACCGTGGTTGTGTTAACGCTCCGTGGGGTCCTGCGCTCTCCCTCCGCTCGCGAGACGTGATTCCCCTCCTGGTGGGGCCTCACGCCCTTGATACGTGGTCGGTTTGTTTCTCCGCTCCGCTCCCCCGCCTCACCCGGCTGGGGTGGAAGCGTCTCCTGCCGGGAGAGGCGCGACGCCCTTGTACCTCGGTTGTTCTAACGCGCCGTGGGGTCCCGCGCTCTCCCTCCGCTGGCGAGACGTGATTCCCCTTCTAGCGGGGCCTCACGCCCTTCGTACGTGGTCGGTTTGTTGCTCCGCTCCGCTCCCCCGCCTCCCCCGGCAGGGGTGGAAGAATCTCCTGCCGGGAGAGGCGCGCCGCCCTTGTACCGTGGTTGTTTTAACGCGCCGTGGGGTCCCGCGCTCTCCCTCCGCTCGCGAGACGTGATTCCCATCCTGGCAGGGCCTCACGCCCTTGACACGTGGTCGGTGTGCTGCTCCGCTCCGCTCCCCCGCCTCCCCCGGCTAGGGTGGATGCGTCTCCTGCCGGGAGAGGCGCGCCGCCCTTGTACCGTGGTTGTGTTAACGCTCCGTGGGGTCCTGCGCTCTCCCTCCGCTCGCGAGACGTGATTCCCCTTCTGGCGGGGCCTCACGCCCTTGATACGTGGTCGGTTTGTGTCTCCGCTCCGCTCCCCTGCCTCCCCCGGCTGGGGTGGAAGCGTCTCCTGCCGGGAGTGGCGCGCCGCCCTTGTACCGTGGTTGTTTTAACGCGCCGTGGGGTCCAACGCTCTCCCTCCAATCGCGAGACGTGATTCCCCTCCTGGCGGGGCCTCACGCCCTTGACATGTGGTCGGTGTGCTGCTCTGCTCCGCTCCCCCGCCTCCCCCGGCTGGGGTGGATGCGTCTCCTGCCGGGAGAGGCGCGCCGCCCTTGTACCGTGGTTGTGTTAACGCTCCGTGGGGTCCTGCGCTCTCCCTCCGCTCGCGAGACGTGATTCCCCTTCTGGCGGGGCCTCACGCCCTTGATACGTGGTCGGTTTGTGTCTCCGCTCCGCTCCCCTTCCTCCCCCTGCTGGGGTGGAAGCATTTCCTGCCGGGAGTGGCGCGCCGCCCTTGTACCGTGGTTGTTTTAACGCGCTGTGGGGTCCAACGCTCTCCCTCCGCTCGTGAGACGTGATTCCTTTTCTGGTGGGGCCTCACGCCCTTGATACGTGGTCGGTTTGTTTCTCCGCTCCGCTCCCCCGCCTCACCCGGCTGGGGTGGAAGCGTCTCCTGCCGGGAGAGGCGCGACGCCCTTGTTCCTCGGTTGTGTTAACGCGCCGTGGGGTCCCGCGCTCTCCCTCCGCTGGCGAGACGTGATTCCCCTTCTGGCGGGGCCTCACGCCCTTGATACGTGGTCGGTTTGTTGCTCCGCTCCGCTCCCCCGCCTCCCCCGGCAGGGGTGGAAGCGTCTCCTGCCGGGAGAGGCGCGCCGCCCTTGTACCGTGGTTGTTTTAACGCGCCGTGGGGTCCCGCGCTCTCCCTCCGCTCGCGAGACGTGATTCCCATCCTGGCAGGGCCTCACGCCCTTGACACGTGGTCGGTGTGCTGCTCCGCTCCGCTCCCCCGCCTCCCCCGGCTAGGGTGGATGCGTCTCCTGCCGGGAGAGGCGCGCCGCCCTTGTACCGTGGTTGTGTTAACGCTCCGTGGGGTCCTGCGCTCTCCCTCCGCTCGCGAGACGTGATTCCCCTTCTGGCGGGGCCTCACGCCCTTGATACGTGGTCGGTTTGTGTCTCCGCTCCGCTCCCCTGCCTCCCCCGGCTGGGGTGGAAGCGTCTCCTGCCGGGAGTGGCGCGCCGCCCTTGTAACGTGGTTGTTTTAACGCGCCGTGGGGTCCAACGCTCTCCCTCCAATCGCGAGACGTGATTCCCCTCCTGGCGGGGCCTCACGCCCTTGACATGTGGTCGGTGTGCTGCTCTGCTCCGCTCCCCCGCCTCCCCCGGCTGGGGTGGATGCGTCTCCTGCCGGGAGAGGCGCGCCGCCCTTGTACCGTGGTTGTGTTAACGCTCCGTGGGGTCCTGCGCTCTCCCTCCGCTCGCGAGACGTGATTCCCCTTCTGGCGGGGCCTCACGCCCTTGATACGTGGTCGGTTTGTGTCTCCGCTCCGCTCCCCTTCCTCCCCCTGCTGGGGTGGAAGCATTTCCTGCCGGGAGTGGCGCGCCGCCCTTGTACCGTGGTTGTTTTAACGCGCTGTGGGGTCCAACGCTCTCCCTCCGCTCGTGAGACGTGATTCCTTTTCTGGTGGGGCCTCACGCCCTTGATACGTGGTCGGTTTGTTTCTCCGCTCCGCTCCCCCGCCTCACCCGGCTGGGGTGGAAGCGTCTCCTGCCGGGAGAGGCGCGACGCCCTTGTTCCTCGGTTGTGTTAACGCGACGTGGGGTCCCGCGCTCTCCCTCCGCTGGCGAGACGTGATTCCCCTTCTGGCGGGGCCTCACGCCCTTGATACGTGGTCGGTTTGTTGCTCCGCTCCGCTCCCCCGCCTCCCCCGGCAGGGGTGGAAGCGTCTCCTGCCGGGAGAGGCGCGCCGCCCTTGTACCGTGGTTGCTTTAACGCGCCGTGGGGTCCCGCGCTCTCCCTCCGCTCGCGAGACGTGATTCCCCTCCTGGCGGGGCCTCACGCCCTTGACACGTGGTCGGTGTGCTGCTCCGCTCCGCTCCCCCGCCTCCCCCGGCAGGGGTAAAAGCGTCTCCTGCCGGGAGAGGCGCGCCGCCCTTGTACCGTGGTTGTTTTAACGCGCCGTGGTGTCCCGCGCTCTCCCTCCGCTCGCGAGACGTGATTCCCCTCCTGGCGGGGCCTCACACCCTTGACACGTGGTCGGTGTGCTGCTCCGCTCCGCTCCCCCGCCTCCCCCGGCTGGGGTGGAAGCGTCTCCTGCCGGGAGAGGCGCGCCGCCCTTGTACTGTGGTTGTGTTAACGCTCCGTGGGGTCCTGCGCTCTCCCTCCGCTCGCGAGACGTGATTCCCCTTCTGGCGGGGCCTCACGCCCTTGATACGTGGTCTGTTTGTGTCTCCGCTCCGCTCCCCGGCCTCCCCCTGATGGGGTGGAAGTGTCTCCTGCCGGGAGTGGCGCGCCGCCCTTGTACCGTGGTTGTTTTAACGCGCCGTGGGGTCCAACGCTCTCCCTCCGCTCGCGAGACGTGATTCCCCTCCTGGTGGGGCCTCACGCCCTTGATACGTGGTCGGTTTGTTTCTCCGCTCCGCTCCTCCGCCTCACCCGGCTGGGGTGGAAGCGTCTCCTGCCGGGAGAGGGGCGACGCCCTTGTACCTAAGTTGTGTTAACGCGCCGTGGGGTCCCGTGCTCTCCCTCCGCTGGCGAGACGTGATTCCCCTTCTGGCGGGGCCTCACGCCCTTAATACGTGGTCGGTTTGTGTCTCCGCTCCGCTCCCCTGCCCCCCCTGCTGGGGTGGAAGCGTCTCCTGCCGGGAGTGGCGCGCCGCCCTTGTACCGTGGTTGTTTTAACGCGCCGTGGGGTCCAACGCTCTCCCTCCGCTCACGAGACGTGATTCCCCTCCTGGTGGGGCCTCACGCCCTTGATACGTGGTCGGTTTGTTTCTCCACTCCGCTCCCCAGCCTCTCCCAGCTGGGGTGGAAGCGTCTCCTGCCGGGAGAGGCGCGCCGCCCTTGTACCGTGGTTGTGTTAACGCTCCGTGGGGTCCTGCACTCTCCCTCCGCTCGCGAGACGTGATTCCCCTTCTGGCAGGGCCTCACGCCCTTGATACGTGGTCGGTTTGTTGCTCCGCTCCGCTCCCCTGCCTCCCCCTGGTGGGGTGGAAGCGTCTCCTGCCGGGAGAGGCGCGCCGCCCTTGTACCGTGGTTTTTTTAACGTGCCGTAGGGTCCCGCGCTCTCCCTCCGCTCGCGAGACGTGATTCCCCTCCTGGCGGGGCCTCACGCCCTAGACACGTGGTCGGTGTGCTGTTCCGCTCCGCTCCCCCGCCTCCCCCGGCTGGGGTGGGAGCGTCTCCTGCCGGGAGAGGCGCGCCGCCCTTGTACCGTGGTTGTGTTAACGCTCCGTGGGGTCCTGCGCTCTCCCTCCGCTCGCGAGACATGTTTCCCCTTCTGGTGGGGCCTCACGCCCTTGATATGTGGTCGGTTTGTTACTCCGCTCCGCTCCCCCGCCTCCCCCGGCTGGGGTGGAAGCGTCTCCTGCCGGGAGAGGCGCGACGCCCTTGTACCTCGGTTGTGTTAACGCGCCGTGGGGTCCCTCGCTCTCCCTCCGCTCGCGAGACGTGATTCTCCTCCTGGTGGGGCCTCACGCCCTTGATACGTGGTCGGTTTGTTTCTCCGCTCCGCTCCCCCTCCTCCCCCGGCAGGGGTGGAAGCGTCTCCTGCCGGGAGAGGCGCGCCGCCCTTGTACCGTGGTTGCTTTAACGCGCCGTGGGGTCCCGCGCTCTCCCTCCGCTCGCGAGACGTGATTCCCCTCCTGGCGGGGCCTCACGCCCTTGACACGTGGTCGGTGTGCTGCTCCGCTCCGCTCCCCCGCCTCCCCCGGCTGGGGTGGAAGCGTCTCCTGCCGGGAGAGGCGCGACGCCCTTGTTCCTCGGTTGTGTTAACGCGCCGTGGGGTCCCGCGCTCTCCCTCCGCTGGCGAGACGTGATTCCCCTTCTGGCGGGGCCTCACGCCCTTGATACGTGGTCGGTTTGTTGCTCCGCTCCGCTCCCCCGCCTCCCCCGGCAGGGGTAAAAGCGTCTCCTGCCGGGAGAGGCGCGCCGCCCTTGTACCGTGGTTGTTTTAACGCGCCGTGGTGTCCCGCGCTCTCCCTCCGCTCGCGAGACGTGATTCCCCTCCTGGCGGGGCCTCACGCCCTTGACACGTGGTCGGTGTGCTGCTCCGCTCCGCTCCCCCGCCTCCCCCGGCTGGGGTGGAAGCGTCTCCTGCCGGGAGAGGCGCGCCGCCCTTGTACTGTGGTTGTGTTAACGCTCCGTGGGGTCCTGCGCTCTCCCTCCGCTCGCGAGACGTGATTCCCCTTCTGGCGGGGCCTCACGCCCTTGATACGTGGTCGGTTTGTGTCTCCGCTCCGCTCCCCTGCCCCCCCCTGCTGGGGTGGAAGCGTCTCCTGCCGGGAGTGGCGCGCCGCCCTTGTACCGTGGTTGTTTTAACGCGCCGTGGGGTCCAACGCTCTCCCTCCGCTCACGAGACGTGATTCCCCTCCTGGTGGGGCCTCACGCCCTTGATACGTGGTCGGTTTGTTTCTCCGCTCCGCTCCCCAGCCTCTCCCAGCTGGGGTGGAAGCGTCTCCTGCCGGGAGAGGCGCGCCGCCCTTGTACCGTGGTTGTGTTAACGCTCCGTGGGGTCCTGCACTCTCCCTCCGCTCGCGAGACGTGATTCCCCTTCTGGCGGGGCCTCACGCCCTTGATACGTGGTCGGTTTGTTGCTCCGCTCCGCTCCCCTGCCTCCCCCTGGTGGGGTGGAAGCGTCTCCTGCCGGGAGAGGCGCGCCGCCGTTGTACCGTGGTTTTTTTAACGCGCCGTGGGGTCCCGCGCTCTCCCTCCGCTCGCGAGACGTGATTCCCCTCCTGGCGGGGCCTCACGCCCTTGACACGTGGTCGGTGTGCTGTTCCGCTCCGCTCCCCCGCCTCCCCCGGCTGGGGTGGGAGCGTCTCCTGCCGGGAGAGGCGCGCCGCCCTTGTACCGTGGTTGTGTTAACGCTCCGTGGGGTCCTGCGCTCTCCCTCCGCTCGCGAGACATGTTTCCCCTTCTGGCGGGGCCTCACGCCCTTGATATGTGGTCGGTTTGTTACTCCGCTCCGCTCCCCCGCCTCCCCCGTTTGGGGTGGAAGCGTCTCCTGCCGGGAGAGGCGCGCCGCCCTTGTACCGTGGTTGTGTTAACGCTCCGTGGGGTCCTGCACTCTCCCTCCGCTCGCGAGACGTGATTCCCCTTCTGGCGGGGCCTCACGCCCTTGATACGTGGTCGGTTTGTTGCTCCGCTCCGCTCCCCTGCCTCCCCCTGGTGGGGTGGAAGCGTCTCCTGCCGGGAGAGGCGCGCCGCCCTTGTACCGTGGTTTTTTTAACGCGCCGTGGGGTCCCGCGCTCTCCCTCCGCTCGCGAGACGTGATTCCCCTCCTGGCGGGGCCTCACGCCCTTGACACGTGGTCGGTGTGCTGTTCCGCTCCGCTCCCCCGCCTCCCCCGGCTGGGGTGGGAGCGTCTCCTGCCGGGAGAGGCGCGCCGCCCTTGTACCGTGGTTGTGTTAACGCTCCGTGGGGTCCTGCGCTCTCCCTCCGCTCGCGAGACATGTTTCCCCTTCTGGCGGGGCCTCACGCCCTTGATATGTGGTCGGTTTGCTACTCCGCTCCGCTCCCCCGCCTCCCCCGTTTGGGGTGGAAGCGTCTCCTGCCGGGAGAGGCGCGACGCCCTTGTACCTCGGTTGTGTTAACGCGCCGTGGGGTCCCTCGCTCTCCCTCCGCTCGCGAGACGTGATTCTCCTCCTGGTGGGGCCTCACGCCCTTGATACGTGGTCGGTTTGTTTCTCCGCTCCGCTCCCCCGCCTCCCCCGGCTGGGGTGGAAGCTTCTCCTGCCGGGAGAGGCGCGCCGCCCTTGTACCGTGGTTGTTATAACGCGCCGTGGGGTCCCGCGCTCTTCCTCCGCTCGCGAGACGTGATTCCCCTCCTGGCGGGGCCTCACGCCCTTGACACGTGGTCGGTGTGCTGCTCCGCTCCTTTCCCTCGCCTCCCCTCGGCTGGGGTGGAAGCGTCTCCTGCCGGGAGAGGCGCGCCGCCCTTGTACCGTGGTTGTGTTAACGCTCCGTGGTGTCCTTCGCTCTCCCTCCGCTCGCGAGACGTGATTCCCCTTCTGGCGGGGCCTCACGCCCTTGATACGTGATCGGTTTGTTGCTCCGCTCCGCTCCCCCGCCTCCCCCGGCTGGGGTGGAAGCGTCTCCTGCGGGGAGAGGCGCGCCGCCCTTGTACCTCGGTTGTGTTAACGCGCCGTGGGGTCCCACGCTCTCCCTCCGCTCGCGAGACGTGATTCCTCTTCTGGCGGGGCCTCACGCCCTTGATACGTGGTTGGTTTGTTGCTCCGCTCCGCTAACCTCCTTCTCCGGCAGGGGTGGAAGCGTTTCCTGCCGGGAGTGGCGCGCCGCCCTTGTAACGTGGTTGTTTTAACGCGCCGTGGGGTCCCGCGCTCTCCCTCCGCTCGCGAGACGTGATTCCTCTCCTGGCGGGGCCTCACGCCCTTGACACGTGGTCGGTGTTTTGCTCCGCTCTGCTCCCCCGCCTCCCCCGGCTGGGGTGGAAGCGTCTCCTGCCGGGAGAGGCGCGCCGCCCTTGTACCGTGGTTGTGTTAACGCTCCGTGGGGTCCTGCGCTCTCCCTCCGCTCGCGAGACGTGATTCCCCTTCTGGCGGGGCCTCACGCCCTTGATACGTGGTCGGTTTGTTGTTCCGCTCCGCTCCCCCGCCTCCCCCGGCTGGGGTGGAAGCGTCTCCTGCCGGGAGAGGCGCGCCGCCCTTGTACCGGGGTTGTTTTAACGCGCCGTGGGGTCCCGCGCTCTTCCTCCTCTCGCGAGACGTGATTCCCCTTCTGGCGGGGCCTCACGCCCTTGATACGTGGTCGGTTTGTTTCTCCGCTCCGCTCCCCCCCTTCCCCGGCTGGGGAGGAAGCGTCTCCCGCCGGGAGAGGCGCGAAGCCCTTGTACCATGGTTGTGTTAAGGCGCCGTGGGGTCCCGCGCTCTCCCTCCGCTCGCAGGACGTGATTCCCTTTCTGGCGGGGCCTCACGCCCTTGACACGTGGTCGGTTTAATGCTCCGCTCCGCTCCCCTGCCTCCCCCAGCTGGGGTGGAAGCGTCTCCGGCCGGGAGAGGCGCGCCGCCCTAGTACCGTGGTTGTGTTAACGCTCCGTGGGGTCCTGCGCTCTCCCTCCGCTCGCGAGACGCAATTCCCCCTTTGATGGGGCCTCAAGCCCTTGACACGTGGTCATTTTTCTGTTCTGCTCAATCTAATCACACCAAAAGGGCTGTGCAGTTCTCCCGGCGGGAGAGCCTTGCACTCGAGTTGGACGTAGAATCGGTACTCACCGACATTACTACTACTACCTCAAGGGGGTGAGGACCCAGGCAGCGGAGAAGCTTGAGGAGCGAGAGAAGGAAGAGAAACCGACCACGTGTCAAGGGCGTGAGGCCCCACCAGAAGGGGAATCACGTCTCGCGAGCGTAGGGAGAGCGCGGGACCCCACGGCGCGCTAAAATAACCACGGTACAAGGGCGGCGCGCCTCTCCCGGCAGGAGACGCTTCCACCCCAACCGGGGGAGGCGGGGGAGCGGAGCGAAGCAACAAACCGACCACGTATCAAGGGCGTGAGGCCCCACCAGGAGGGGAATCACGTCTCGCGAGCGTAGGGAGAGCGCGGGACCCCACGGCGCGCTAAAATAACCACGGTACAAGGGCGGCGCGCCTCTCCCGGCAGGAGACGCTTCCACTCCAGCAGGGGGAGGCAGGGGAGCGGAGTGGAGCAACAAACCGACCACGTATCAAGGGCGTGAGGCCCCGCCAGAAGAGGTATCACGTCTCGGGAGCGGAGGGAGAGCGAGGGACCCCACGGCGCGTTAACACAACCGATGTACAAGGGCGTCGCGCCTCTCCCGGCAGGAGACGCTTCCACCCCAACCGGGGGAGGCGGGGGAGCGGAGCGGAGCAACAAACCGACCACGTATCAAGGGCGTGAGGCCCCGCCAGGAGGGGAATCACGTCTCGCGAGCGGAGGGAGAGCGCAGGACCCCACGGAGCGTTAACACAACCACGGTAGAAGGGCGGCGCGCCTCTCCCGGCAGGAGACGCTTCCACCCCTGCCGGGGGAGGCGGGGGAGCGGAGCGGAGCAACACACCGACCACGTGTCAAGGGCGTGAGGCCCCACCAGAAGGGGAATCACGTCTCGCGAGCGGAGGGAGGGCGCGGGACCCCACGGCACGTTAACAGAACCACGGCACAACGGCGGCGCGCCTCTCCCGGCAGGAGACGCTTCCATCCCTGCCGGGGGAGGCGAGGGGAGCGGAGCGGAGCAACACACCGACCACGTGTCAAGGGCTTGAGGCCCCGCCAGGAGGGGAATCACGTCTCGCGAGCGGAGGGAGAGGGCAGGACCCCATGGCGCGTTAACACAACCACGGCACAACGGCGGCGCGCCTCTCCCGGCAGGAGACGCTTCCACCCCTGCCGGGGGAGGTGGGGGAGAGGAGCGAAGCAACAAACCGACCAAGTATCAAGGGCGTGAGGCCCCGCCAGAAGGGGAATCACGTCTCGCGAGCGGAGGGAGAGCGAGGGATCCCACGGCGCGTTAACACAACCGATGTACAAGGGCGTTGCGCCTCTCCCGGCAGGAGACGCTTCCACCCCAACCGGGGGAGGCGGGGGAGCGGAGCGCAGCAACAAACCGACCACGTATCAAGGGCGTGAGGCCCCGCCAGAAGGGGAATCACGTCTCGCGAGCGGAGGGAGAGCGTGGGACCCCACGTCGCGTTAACACAACCGAGGTACAAGGGCGGCGCGCCTCTCCCGGCAGGAGACGCTTCCACCCCGGCCGGGGGAGGCGGGGGAGCGGAACGGAGCAACAAACCGACCACGTATCAAGGGCGTGAGGCCCCGCCAGAAGGGGAATCACGTCTCGCGAGCGGAGGGAGAGCGCGGGACCCCACGGCGCCTTAACACAACCGAGGTACAAGGGCGGCGCGCCTCTCCCGGCAGGAGACGCTTCCATCCCGGCCGGGGGAGGCGGGGGAGCGGAACGGAGCAACAAACCGACCACGTATCAAGGGCGTGAGGCCCCGCCAGAAGGGGAATCACGTCTCGCCAGCGGAGGGAGAGCGCGGGACTCCATGGCGCGTTAACACAACCGGGGTACAAGGGCGGCGCGCCTCTCCCGGCAGGAGACGCTTCCACCCCAGCCGTGGGAGGCGGGGGAGCGGAACGGAGAAACAAACCGACCACGAATCAAGGGCGTGAGGCCCCACCAGGAGGGGAATCACGTCTCGCGAGCGGAGGGAGAGCGCGGGACCCCACGGCGCGTTAAAACAACCACGGTACAAGGGCGGCGCGCCTCTCCCGGCAGGAGACGCTTCCACCCCAGCAGGGGGAGGCAGGGGAGCGGAGCGGAGACACAAACCGACCACGTATCAGGGGCGTGAGGCCCCGCCAGAAGGGGAATCACGTCTCGCGAGCGGAGGGAGAGCGCAGGACCCCACGGAGCGTTAACACAACCACGGTACAAGGGCGGTGCGCCTCTCCCGGCAGGAGACGCTTCCACCCCAGCCGGGGGAGGCGGGGGAGAGGAGCGGAGCAACACACCGACCACATGTCAAGGGCGTGAGGCCCCGCCAGGAGGGGAATCACGTCTCGCGAGCGGAGGGAGAGTGCGGGACCCCACGGCGCGTTAAAACAACCACGGTACAAGGGCGGCGCGCCTCTCCCGGCAGGAGACGCTACCACCCCAGCCGGCGGAGGCGGAGGAGCGGAGTTAAGCAAGAAACCGACCACGTATCAAGGGCGTGAGGCCCCACCAGAAGGGGAATCACGTCTAGCGAGCGGAGGGAGAGCACGGGACCCCACGGCGCGTTAAAATAACCACGGTACAAGGGCGGCGCGCCTCTCCCCGCAGGAGACGCTTCCACCCCAGGAGGGGGAGACAGGGGAGCGGAGCGGAGCAACAAACCGACCACGTATCAAGGGCGTGAGGCCCCGCCAGAAGGGGAATCACGTCTCGCGAGCGGAGGGAGAGCGCAGGACCACAGGGAGCGATAACACAACCACGGTACAAGGGCGGCGCGCCTCTCCCGGCAGGAGACGCTTCCACCCCAGCCGGGGGAGGCGGGGGAGCGGAGCGGAGCAACAAACCGACCAGGTATCAAGGGCGTGAGGCCCCGCCAGAAGGGGAATCACTTCTCGCGAGCGGAGGGAGAGCGAGGGACCCCACGGTGCGTTAACACAACCAAGGTACAAGGGCGTCGCGCCTCTCCCGGCAGGAGACGCTTCCACCCCAACCAGGGGAGGCGGGGGAGCGGAGCGAAGCAACAAACCGACCACGTATCAAGGGCGTGAGGCCCCACCAGGAGGGGAATCACGTCTCGCGAGCGTAGGGAGAGCGCGGGACCCCACGGCACGCTAAAATAACCACGGTACAAGGGCGGCGCGCCTCTCCCGGCAGGAGACGCTTCCACTCCAGCAGGGGGAGGCAGGGGAGCGGAGTGGAGCAACAAACCGACCACGTATCAAGGGTGTGAGGCCCCGCCAGAAGGGGAATCACGTCTCGCGAGCGGAGGGAGAGCGCAGGACCCCACGGAGCGTTAACACAACCACGGTACAAGGGCGGCGCGCCTCTCCCGGCAGGAGACGCTTCCACCCCAGCCGGGGGAGGCGGGGGAGCGGAGCGGAGCAACACACCGACCATGTGTCAAGGGCGTGAGGCCCCGCCAGGAGGGGAATCACGTCTCGCGAGCGGAGGGTGAGCGCGGGACCCCACGGCGCGTTAAAACAACCACGGTACAAGGGCGGCGCGCCTCTCCCGGCAGGAGACGCTTCCACCCCAGCCGGGGGAGGCGGGGGAGCGGAGCGGAGCAACAAACCGACCACGTATCAAGGGCGTGAGGCCCCGCCAGAAGAGGTATCACGTCTCGCGAGCGGAGGGAGAGCGAGGGACCCCACGGTGCGTTAACACAACCGATGTACAAGGGCGTCGCGCCTCTCCCGGCAGGAGACGCTTCCACCCCAACCGGGGGAGGCGGGGGAGCGGAGCGGAGCAACAAACCGACCACGTATCAAGGGCGTGAGGCCCCGCCAGGAGGGGAATCACGTCTCGCGAGCGGAGGGAGAGCGCAGGACCCCACGGAGCGTTAACACAACCACGGTACAAGGGCGGCGCGCCTCTCCCGGTAGGAGACGCTTCCACCCCTGCCGGGGGAGGCGGGGGAGCGGAGCGGAGCAACACACCGACCACGTGTCAAGGGCGTGAGGCCCCACCAGAAGGGGAATCACGTCTCGCGAGCGGAGGGAGGGCGCGGGACCCCACGGCACGTTAACAGAACCACGGCACAACGGCGGCGCGCCTCTCCCGGCAGGAGACGCTTCCACCCCTGCCGGGGGAGGCGAGGGGAGCGGAGCGGAGCAACACACCGACCATGTGTCAAGGGCTTGAGGCCCCGCCAGGAGGGGAATCACGTCTCGCGAGCGGAGGGAGAGGGCAGGACCCCATGGCGCGTTAACACAACCACGGCACAACGGCGGCGCGCCTCTCCCGGCAGGAGACGCTTCCACCCCTGCCGGGGGAGGCGGGGGAGAGGAGCGAAGCAACAAACCGACCACGTATCAAGGGCGTGAGGCCCCGCCAGAAGGGGAATCACGTCTCGCGAGCGGAGGGAGAGCGAGGGATCCCACGGCGCGTTAACACAACCGATGTACAAGGGCGTTGCGCCTCTCCCGGCAGGAGACGCTTCCACCCCAACCGGGGGAGGCGGGGGAGCGGAGCGCAGCAACAAACCGACCACGTATCAAGGGCGTGAGGCCCCGCCAGAAGGGGAATCACGTCTCGCGAGCGGAGGGAGAGCGTGGGACCCCACGGCGCGTTAACACAACCGAGGTACAAGGGCGGCGCGCCTCTCCCGGCAGGAGACGCTTCCACCCCGGCCGGGGGAGGCGGGGGAGCGGAACGGAGCAACAAACCGACCACGTATCAAGGGCGTGAGGCCCCGCCAGAAAGGGAATCACGTCTCGCGAGCGGAGGGAGAGCGCGGGACCCCACGGCGCCTTAACACAACCGAGGTACAAGGGCGGCGCGCCTCTCCCGGCAGGAGACGCTTCCACCCCGGCCGGGGGAGGCGGGGGAGCGGAACGGAGCAACAAACCGACCACGTATCAAGGGCGTGAGGCCCCGCCAGAAGGGGAATCACGTCTCGCCAGCGGAGGGAGAGCGCGGGACTCCATGGCGCGTTAACACAACCGAGGTACAAGGGCGGCGCGCCTCTCCCGGCAGGAGACGCTTCCACCCCAGCCGGGGAAGGCGGGGGGAGCGGAACGGAGAAACAAACCGACCACGAATCAAGGGCGTGAGGCCCCACCAGGAGGGGAATCACGTCTCGCGAGTTGAGGGAGAGCGCGGGACCCCACGGTGCGTTAAAACAACCACGGTACAAGGGCGGCGCGCCTCTCCCGGCAGGAGACGCTTCCACCCCAGCAGGGGGAGGCAGGGGAGCGGAGCGGAGACACAAACCGACCACGTATCAGGGGCGTGAGGCCCCGCCAGAAGGGGAATCACGTCTCGCGAGCGGAGGGAGAGCGCAGGACCCCACGGAGCGTTAACACAACCGATGTACAAGGGCGTCGCGCCTCTCCCGGCAGGAGACGCTTCCACCCCAACCGGGGGAGGCGGGGGAGCGGAGCGGAGCAACAAACCGACCACGTATCAAGGGCGTGAGGCCCCGCCAGAAGAGGTATCACGTCTCGCGAGCGGAGGGAGAGCGCGGGACCCCACGGCGCGTTAACACAACCGATGTACAAGGGCGTCGCGCCTCTCCCGGCAGGAGACGCTTCCACCCCAACCGGGGGAGGCGGGGGAGTTTAGCGGAGCAACAAACCGACCACGTATCAAGGGCGTGAGGCCCCGCCAGGAGGGGAATCACGTCTCGCGAGCGGAGGGAGAGCGCAGGACCCCACGGAGCGTTAACACAACCAATGTACAAGAGCGTCGCGCCTCTCCCGGCAGGAGACGCTTCCACCCCAACCGGGGGAGGCGGGGGAGCGGAGCGGAGCAACAAACCGACCACGTATCAAGGGCGTGAGGCCCTGCCAATAGAGGTATCACGTCTCGCGAGCGGAGGGAGAGCGAGGGACCCCACGGCGCGTTAACACAACCACGGCACAACGGCGGCGCGCCTCTCCCGGCAGGAGACGCTTCCACCCCTGCCGGGGGAGGCGGGGGAGAGGAGCGAAGCAACAAACCGACCACGTATCAAGGGCGTGAGGCCCCGCCAGAAGGGGAATCACGTCTCGCGAGCGGAGGGAGAGCGAGGGATCCCACGGCGCGTTAACACAACCGATGTACAAGGGCGTTGCGCCTCTCCCGGCAGGAGACGCTTCCACCCCAACCGGGGGAGGCGGGGGAGCGGAGCGCAGCAACAAACCGACCACGTATCAAGGGCGTGAGGCCCCGCCAGAAGGGGAATCACGTCTCGCGAGCGGAGGGAGAGCGTGGGATCCCACGGCGCGTTAACACAACCGAGGTACAAGGGCGGTGCGCCTCTCCCGGCAGGAGACGCTTCCACCCCGGCCGGGGGAGGCGGGGGAGCGGAACGGAGCAACAAACCGACCACGTATCAAGGGCGTGAGGCCCCGCCAGAAGGGGAATCACGTCTCGCGAGCGGAGGGAGGGCGCGGGACCTCACGGCGCCTTAACACAACCGAGGTACAAGGGCGGCGCGCCTCTCCCGGCAGGAGACGCTTCCACCCCGGCCGGGGGAGGCGGGGGAGCGGAGCGGAGCAACAAACCGACCACGTATCAAGGGCGTGAGGCCCCGCCAGAAGGGGAATCACGTCTCGCGAGTGGAGGGAGAGCGCGGGACCCCACGGCGCGTTAACATAACCGAGGTACAAGGGCGTCGCGCCTCTCCCGGCAGGAGACGCTTCCACCCCAGCCGGGTGAGGCGGGGGAGCGGAGCGGAGAAACAAACCGACCACGTATCAAGGGCGTGAGGCCCCACCAGGAGGGGAATCACGTCTCGCGAGCGGAGGGAGAGTGCGGGACCCCACGGCGCGTTAACATAACCACGGTACAAGGGATTTGCGCCTCTCCCGGC
>NW_026973824.1:22500-55000 GCF_035594125.1 Scylla paramamosain | reverse complement strand
TGCTTTTATTCAGGGCGAAACTCCCCAAGGCGGTCACTGCCAAGCACGCAGGCCAAGGGCGGGTCCCGCCCAACAACAGTGTTGTTGCTGTGGTTGACTCCCGCCGCCGCCGCCGCTTAGAAGCCCACCGACACGGCATAGGGTGCGGTGGTAAGCGGACAGCGTGCCTCACGTGACATGACAATGCCGATGTATTGGAATTGATATCCGACCCTCGTGTAGGAGTGGCGGCAGCACATGAGAGTGCCGCCGCCGCAATGTGCGTTCGACTTGTCGATGTATCTGGTATTCTTGCGATTCACATACCGACACGCAGCTTGCTGCGGTCTTCATCGACCCACGAGCCGAGTGATCCACCGTTAAGAGTTGTACATTTCCATTGCTGGAATTTTTTTTAGGCTTTCAAGACTTCCGCCGTCTCTGCCCCAGGAGACGATAGTGGGAAGACGTAGTGTGCAGGTTTAAAAACGCCAACAACAAGAGCTTGTTGTTGGACAACACAGGTAGTGTGCAGGTTTGAGATTACCCACCGCCGACGAGTGGTGCCTCCCTCCCGCAGCACGGGGGGCGATCGGGGTTAGTAGAAGAGGAGTGAGGCCTGCTGGCCCACCACCAACTTCTCCTCCGACCGTCATCGTCGCCGTTATCGGAATTAACCAGCGGGCTCACCTAGCCACTACTACGGCGACGACGGAGGAACCAACAAACGCCGGTTGGGACGAGTGGTGCCCTC
Organism: Scylla paramamosain; assembly: GCF_035594125.1. Taxonomy (NCBI): domain Eukaryota; kingdom Metazoa; phylum Arthropoda; class Malacostraca; order Decapoda; family Portunidae; genus Scylla; species Scylla paramamosain. The sequence continues at coordinate 54,267 of NW_026973824.1, read as the reverse complement.
CCTCCCGCAGCACGGGGGGCGATCGGGGTTATTAGAAGAGGAGTGGGCCTCACGGCGGGACCCACCACCAACTTCTCCTCCGACCGTCATCGTCGCCGTTATCGGAATTAACCAGCGGGCTCACCTAGCCACTACTACGGCGACGACGGGGGCACCAAACGCCGGGGACGAGTGGTGCCCTCCCTCCCGCAGCACGGGGGGCGATCGGGGTTAGTAGAAGAGGAGTGGGCCTCGCGGCGGGACCCACCACCAACTTCTCCTCCGACCGTCATCGTCGCCGTTATCGGAATTAACCAGCGGGCTCACCTAGCCACTACTACGGCGACGATGGGGGCACCAAACGCCGGTTGGGACGAGTGGTGCCTTCCCTCCCGCAGCACGGGAGGCGATCGGGGTTAGTAGAAGAGGAGTGGGCCTCGCGGCGGGACCCACCACCAACTTCTCCTCCGACCGTCATCGTCGCCGTTATCGGAATTAACCAGCGGGCTCACCTAGCCACTACTACGGCGACGATGGAGGCACCAAACGCCGGGGACGAGTGGTGCCTTCCCTCCCGCAGCACGGGAGGCGATCGGGGTTAGTAGAAGAGGAGTGGGCCTCGCGGCGGGACCCACCACCAACTTCTCCTCCGACCGTCATCGTCGCCGTTATCGGAATTAACCAGCGGGCTCACCTAGCCACTACTACGGCGACGACGGAGGCACCAAACGCCGTGGTTTCCCGTGGGCGTGGTGTGTAAGTAAGAACAGTTGGTCTACCCCACGCTCCGGCACGGAGCGCGGGGAGAAGAAGCGGAAAAAGAAAGGTTTCCCTCTCTCTTTCCTTTTTTTTTTTTTTTTTTGGGCGGGCAGGGCACCACCTTTTGCCCCGCCAACAGGTCAACGGCTCGCTGCTTGAGCGAACCGCGACCACCCATTATTTGTATTAGCTCTATTTTGAGTGTGTGGTTCGCCTTCAAAACCAACAACACGTTAATGATCCTTCCGCAGGTTCACCTACGGAAACCTTGTTACGACTTTTACTTCCTCTAAATGATCAAGTTTGGACATCTTTCCGTCAGCTCGAGGCGCCGAAAGAGCCCAGCGGCGGCAGCAGAACTGACCGCGACGCAGGCCCGGCATCCAAGAGCGCCAGTCCGAAGGCCTCACTAAATCATTCAATCGGTAGTAGCGACGGGCGGTGTGTACAAAGGGCAGGGACGTAATCAACGCAAGCTCATGACTTGCGCTTACTGGGAATTCCTCGTTCATGGGAGACAATTGCAAACCCCAATCCCTATCATGAAAGGATTTCAACGGGTTACCCGCTCCTCTCGGAGGGGGAGGACACGTTGATCCCTTCAGTGTAGCGCGCGTGCGGCCCAGAACATCTAAGGGCATCACAGACCTGTTATTGCTCAATCTCGTGCGGCTAGAATTGCCGCTTATCCCTCTAAGAAGAAGCTGCGAACTGGACACCAATTGCTGGAGATCCGTCGACTAGTTAGTAGGCCAGAGTCTCGTTCGTTATCGGAATTAACCAGACAAATCGCTCCACCAACTAAGAACGGCCATGCACCACCACCCACCGAATCGAGAAAGAGCTCTCAATCTGTCAATCCTTCCGGTGTCTGGGCCTGGTGAGGTTCCCCGTGTTGAGTCAAATTAAGCCGCAGGCTCCACTCCTGGTGGTGCCCTTCCGTCAATTCCTTTAAGTTTCAGCTTTGCAACCATACTTCCCCCGGAACCCAAAGACTTTGGTTTCCCGGAAGCTGCCCGCCGGGTCATGGGAATAACACCGGCGGATCGCTGGTCAGCATCGTTTATGGTTAGAACTAGGGCGGTATCTGATCGCCTTCGAACCTCTAACTTTCGTTCTTGATTAATGAAAACATCCTTGGCAAATGCTTTCGCAGTAGTTCGTCTTGCGACGGTCCAAGAATTTCACCTCTAGCGTCGCAATACGAATGCCCCCGCCTGTTCCTATTAGTCATTACCTCGGGTTCAGAAAACCGACAAAATAGAACCGAGGTCCTATTCCATTATTCCATGCATAGGCATTCAGGCCATCAGTGTAGCCTGCTTTGAGCACTCTAATTTTTTCAAAGTAAACTCTGCCGGCCACGCGGGACACCCGGTGAAGAGCACCCCGTGCGAGCCAGCGGGCTGTGTTACGGCTGTTCGGAGCGTGACAGTGTGCACCGGGCGGTGAACCGTCAGTCCAGAACTGAAATCCAACTACGAGCTTTTTAACCGCAACAACTTTAATATACGCTATTGGAGCTGGAATTACCGCGGCTGCTGGCACCAGACTTGCCCTCCAATGGGTCCTCGTTAAAGGATTTAAAGTGTACTCATTCCGATTGCGAGGCCTCGGATGAGTCTCGCATCGTTATTTTTCGTCACTACCTCCCCGTGCCGGGAGTGGGTAATTTGCGTGCCTGCTGCCTTCCTTAGATGTGGTAGCCGTTTCTCAGGCTCCCTCTCCGGAATCGAACCCTGATTCCCCGTTACCCGTTATAGCCATTGTAGGCGCATAGCCTACAATCGAAAGCTGATAAGGCAGACACTTGAAAGAGGCGGCGCCGGCACTGGAGGCCGTGCGCTCAGCCACAAGTTATTCAGATTCAACACGGTGGGGTTGGCGGACCGAGGCCCGACCGGTTTTGAACTAATAAAAGCGCTCTTCCCTTGCGGTCAGAGACGTGATGCATGTATTAGCTCTAGAATTACCACAGTTATCCAAGTAAGTGTGGGCTACAGATCCAATGAATCATAGCTGATTTAATGAGCCATTCGCGGTTTCACCTTAATTGGGCTTGTACTTAGACATGCATGGCTTAATCTTTGAGACAAGCATATGACTACTGGCAGGATCAACCAGGTAGTTTTGTTTATGGGTTTTGCTTTCTTTGGCCTTAGGTTATAGGAAGAACGCCACCATCGTTCTCCTTTCTCTCTCACTCTCACTCACTTTGTTTGTCTGACACCTCTTGCATTTTGGTTTGGTTTGGTTTGGTTTTTTTGCCTTGGTCTGTGTTGGTTTGTTTGCTGGGCCGCCGCCATCATCACGATGACGGCCCCCTCTCTCAATCTGTCAATCCCCTCATCATGATTATTCATTCAATTTTGGTTTTTGCGCGCTCATCCAGACAGAGAGCAGCAGCCCCTTCATTCATTGTGCACTGGAAATCGGTTGCTGCCTGCTACCACTACCCATCACATCACATCACATCACATCCCGGCTCCTCCCTTCCTCTTCCCATCGGCTGCCGCAGACACAAGGGTAAGTTCACTTAAGCATCACTTAAGCCACGGCCCGTCAAGAGCCGCAGCAGCCCTGCGCTGACGACAGCCCGGACCTCGAGGCGCGCACAGTCGGAGCAGTGTGGAAACAACCAACAGTACCCATCGTCGGCGCCGCTCCTCGAGGCGGGGAATACTAACAACAGGAGGAAGAGGAGCCCTTGCTGGCCACAGACCAGGTGGTGGGGGTTGTCGCGCACGTCCCAACGGCCGCCGCAGACGCAAGGGTAAGTTCACTTAAGCATCACTTAAGCTACGGCCCGTCAAGAGCCGCAGCAGCCCTGCGCTGACGACAGCCCGACCTCGGGGCACGCACGGTCGAGGCAGTATGGACACGCCAACACTACCCACGGTCGGCGACCTTCCCCGAGGCGGGGACAAAAACAAGGAGGTGCACGTCCCAACGGCCGCCGCAGACGCAAGGGTAAGTTCACTTAAGCATCACTTAAGCTACGGCCCGTCAAGAGCCGCAGCAGCCCTGCGCTGACGACAGCCCGACCTCGGGGCACGCACGGTCGAGGCAGTATGGACACACCAACACTACCCACGGTCGGCGACCTTCCCCGAGGCGGGGACTACAACAACCACGCACACACACACACAGTCCGGCACTACCGAGGCCAGAAGACAACGAGGCCAAGCACGAACGCCGTCGTGACGAGGCAACGAGGTCTCTCTCTCTCCCAACGGCCGCCGCAGACGCAAGGGTAAGTTCACTTAAGCATCACTTAAGCCACGGCCCGTCAAGAGCCGCAGCAGCCCTGCGCTGACGACAGCCCGACCTCGGGGCACGCACGGTCGAGGCAGTATGGACACACCAACACTACCCACGGTCGGCGAAGCTCCCCGAGGCGGGGAACAACAGACACGAGTAGTATAGTAGCAGCGGAGCCGCCGTCGTAGCCTTGACGACGACGGCTGCGGCGAGATTACCCAGAAACAACATGACTCGGTGGAAGGTGGCTTGAAGCCACCCCCACCAGCCAGCCGTAGCCTAGACGGCATGCTGCTGCTGCTCCTTTCCACTTTCAATTCCATTGCCATGACTTTCTGACACTCAAAAGTGTAGTAAGAGAGCCACCAGGAAATCGCGAAGCGTCGGACCCCAAAGGTCTGTCGACGCCGCGTCCCTTCTCAACTTAAAAAAAAAATAAAGGAGGTCATCTCTCCTTTGTGGATACTTGCTGCGCCCTCCCGCAGCGAAGCATCGTTAGAGCTGTTTTTGATTTTTTTTTTTTTTTTTTTCTGGCAGGGTACCAGGTAAGGTAACACATTGAACACCACTGGCTTGCTTGCTTGCTCGTTTCTTTCTCTCTCTCTGTCTGTCTCTCTCTCTCTCTCTCTCTTCCGTGTGCCCCTTCCACGGAGACGAGCTCGCAGCAAAGCACCATTTTAAATCCTTCATTGTGAAGTTCATTCACTACTCATTTGTTGGTACTTGCTGCGCCCAGCTCTTGCTCGTCGTCTCTTATTTTTTATTCATACAAGTCATTTTATCTTCCGTGTGCCCCTTCCACGGAGACGAGCTCGCAGCAAAGCACCATTTTAAATCCTTCATTGTGAAGTTCATTCACTACTCATTTGTTGGTACTTGCTGCGCCCAGCTCTTGCTCGTCGTCTCTTATTTTTTATTCATACAAGTAAGTCATTTTATCTTCCGTGTGCCCCTTCCACGGAGACGAGCCGCAGCAGAAACAAGCCAGGCATATCGCCGTGTTCCTCCTTGGCACCAGGCAATAACTCTCATTGCACACAGTCATTGCCCCGCAGGCTGCTGCTACTACCACGTGCTGCTGCTGCCCTCAAGCTTGTCCCGCCCCTTAACAAGCGGCAGCAGCAGCAGCTGCAGCAAAGCGTCATAGCCCGCTAAAAAAACAGCGTGAGGTGCTTCGTTCCAACCGACCGCTCGATAGAAGCTGCGTCAGTTCAGGAACCAGGGTGACCGTCCCTCCACGGTACAACCCTCGAGATGATCAATCGCACGGGGAGTGGAGTAACCATCACCAAACAAGAGGGGTCGCTGCATTCAAGGCAAACTCGCTTTGGCACACACACAAACCTCACACACCGTGTGCGCCGCCACGAGGAGCCGCAGCTAATGCCGTGACGCTTCTCATCCAAAGGAGAGGAGACGAGAGGAGACGAGGACCTCTCGGACAGTTGACGCCAGGAGGAGGGGGACGCGCACCGCGCCTAGCAGAGGTGATTCACGTGCGTCATGGTACGCGAGTGCAACCCAGCAACCTCCATAGCGTAACAACTGTTGGGGTGGTTCTCAGAGCGGCTTGCCGCCGCCGCAGCTGTTGCGAGCACGACACGCATTAAGAAGCCCACCTCGTCTAGGCACTTAACGGTGTCAAATCCATAATCCATTCATACATATATAGTAAGGGTGCGTCACGTTAACCCCCCACCCGAATCATCCCGTCGGGGTTAACGTGGAAAGCGCACGCCCAGGCTCGCAACAGCGCGAACAAGAGTGGCATGGGACTCTTGTTGATATCATTAGGAGCTGAGGACCGGCACCGCGCCTAGCAGCGTCGAAACGCATACGTCATGGGACACGTGTGCCGTCCGGCAACCTCCAAAGCGGGCCCTCAGAGGAGCAGAGGACCGGCACCGCGCCTAGCAGCGTCGAAACGCATACGTCATGGGACACGTGTGCCGTCCGGCAACCTCTCAAGCGGGCCCTCAGAGGAGCAGAGGACCGGCACCGCGCCTAGCAGCGTCGAAACGCATACGTCATGGGACACGTGTGCCGTCCGGCAACCTCCAAAGCGGGCTCTCAGAGGAGCAGAGGACCGGCACCGCGCCTAGCAGCGTCGAAACGCATACGTCATGGGACACGTGTACCGTCCGGCAACCTCTCAAGCGGGCCCTCAGAGGAGCAGAGGACCGGCACCGCGCCTAGCAGCGTCGAAACGCATACGTCATGGGACACGTGTACCGTCCGGCAACCTCTCAAGCGGGCCCTCAGAGGAGCAAAGGACCGGCACCGCGCCTAGCAGCGTCGAAACGCATACGTCATGGGACACGTGTGCCGCCCGGCAACCTCCAAAGCGGGTGGTTTTCCTTCATTGCCTCACCAATGAATCAATGAATGAACCTCGATAGACACCTCCATGACCTCGTCAAGCCTCTGGAGGCGTTAAACGTGCGCCTCCGAACCTCACCCCCACCCAAGGATCGTCTCATCTCAACAGGGTTAAGGCGGAGATAGCGCGCACGCCGAGGAGCTTCATCAGCCCGTCAAGGTAGTAGGTCGGGTGGCCTGAGACCCGACCTCCTTACTATATTTGCAAACGGGACCTCGGTGCAGGTTGCTTCCGAAACCTGGTGCGACATTGACGGAATCAGGGGGTCCTGGGTTACCTCCCAGCGCGGGAGCACCTTGACGCCGTAGACCACTTTGGCCCTGAACTTCCACTTTTCACGACTTTTCCCCGGATTTCGTGGCACCGCAGCCCCTACCCTTTTAACGGCGCCAAGGCCCTCCCAGCAGGTTTCCCCGACCAGCCGCCCCAGGCGCGCTACATCAACGGCGTCAACCCTCCCACAGCAGAGAAGCGCGCGGGACACCGAAGCACCCCCACGGACATGCCGCCACGTCTCAACGGGGTCAAGCCCCTGCCGGCGGGGAACCTTGCCTGGGGGAGCGGAGCGGACCAACAAACCGACCACGTGTCAAGGGCGTGAGGCCCCGCCAGAAGGGAAATCACGTCTCGCGAGCGGAGGGAGAGCGCGGGACCCCACGGCGCGTTAACACAACCACGGCACTTCCACCCCAGCTGGAGGAGGCGGGGGAGCGGAGCGGAGCAACAAACCGACCACGTGTCAAGGGCGTGAGGCCCCGCCAGAAGGGGAATCACGTCTCGCGAGCGGAGGGAGAGCGCAGGACCCCACGGAGCGTTAACACAACCACGGTACAAGGGCGGCGCGCCTCTCCCGGCAGGAGACGCTTCCACCCCAGCCGGGGGAGGCGGGGGAGCGGAGCGGAGCAGCACACCGACCACGTGTCAAGGGCGTGAGGCCCCGCCAGGAGGGGAATCACGTCTCGCAAGCGGAGGGAGAGCGCGGGACCCCACGGCGCGTTAAAACAACCACGGTACAAGGGCGGCGCGCCTCTCCCGGCAGGAGACGCTGCCACCCCTGCCGGGGGAGGCGGGGGAGCGGAGCGGAGCAGCACACCGACCACGTATCAAGGGCGTGAGGCCCCACCAGGAGGGGAATCACGTCTCGCCAGCGGAGGGAGAGCGTTGGACCCCACGGCGCGTTAAAACAACCACGGTACAAGGGCGGCGCGCCACTCCCGGCAGGAGACGCTTCCACCCCAGCAGGGGGAGGCAGGGGAGCGGAGCGGAGACACAAAACGACCACGTATCAAGGGCGTGAGGCCCCGCCAGAAGGGGAATCACGTCTCGCGAGCGGAGGGAGAGCGCGGGACCCCACGGAGCGTTAACACAACCACGGTACAAGGGCGGCGCGCCTCTCCCGGCAGGAGACGCTTCCACCCCAGCCGGGGGAGGCGGGGGAGCGGAGCGGAGCAGCACACCGACCACGTGTCAAGGGCGTGAGGCCCCGCCAGGAGGGGAATCACGTCTCGCGAGCGGAGGGAGAGCGCGGGACCCCACGGCGCGTTAACACAACCACGGTACAAGGGCGGCGCGCCTCTCCCGGCAGGAGACGCTTCCACCCCTGCCGGGGGAGGCGGGGGAGCGGAGCGGAGCAGCAAACCGACCACGTATCAAGGGCGTGAGGCCCCGCCAGAAGGGGAATCACGTCTCGCGAGCGGAGGGAGAGCGCGGGACCCCACGGCGCGTTAAAACAACCACGGTACAAGGGCGGCGCGCCTCTCCCGGCAGGAGACGCTTCCACCCCTGCCGGGGGAGGAGGGGGAGCGGAGCGGAGACACAAACCGACCACGTATCAAGGGCGTGAGGCCCCGCCAGAAGGGGAATCACGTCTCGCGAGCGGAGGGAGAGCGCAGGACCCCACGGAGCGTTAACACAACCACGGTACAAGGGCGGCGCGCCTCTCCCGGCAGGAGACGCTTCCACCCCAGCCGGGGGAGGCGGGGGAGCGGAGCGGAGCAGCACACCGACCACGTGTCAAGGGCGTGAGGCCCCGCCAGGAGGGGAATCACGTCTCGCGAGCGGAGGGAGAGCGCGGGACACCACGGCGCGTTAAAGCAACCACGGTACAAGGGCGGCGCGCCTCTCCCGGCAGGAGACGCTTCCACCCCTGCCGGGGGAGGCGGGGGAGCGGAGCGGAGCAACAAACCGACCACGTATCAAGGGCGTGAGGCCCCGCCAGAAGGGGAATCACGTCTCGCCAGCGGAGGGAGAGCGCGGGACCCCACGGCGCGTTAACACAACCGAGGAACAAGGGCGTCGCGCCTCTCCCGGCAGGAGACGCTTCCACCCCAGCCGGGTGAGGCGGGGGAGCGGAGCGGAGAAACAAACCGACCACGTATCAAGGGCGTGAGGCCCCACCAGGAGGGGAATCACGTCTCGCGAGCGGAGGGAGAGCGTTGGACCCCACGGCGCGTTAAAACAACCACGGTACAAGGGCGGCGCGCCACTCCCGGCAGGAGACGCTTCCACCCCAGCAGGGGGAGGCAGGGGAGCGGAGCGGAGACACAAACCGACCACGTATCAAGGGCGTGAGGCCCCGCCAGAAGGGGAATCACGTCTCGCGAGCGGAGGGAGAGCGCAGGACCCCACGGAGCGTTAACACAACCACGGTACAAGGGCGGCGCGCCTCTCCCGGCAGGAGACGCTTCCACCCCAGCCGGGGGAGGCGGGGGAGCGGAGCGGAGCAGCACACCGACCACGTGTCAAGGGCGTGAGGCCCCGCCAGGAGGGGAATCACGTCTCGCGAGCGGAGGGAGAGCGCGGGACACCACGGCGCGTTAAAGCAACCACGGTACAAGGGCGGCGCGCCTCTCCCGGCAGGAGACGCTTCCACCCCTGCCGGGGGAGGCGGGGGAGCGGAGCGGAGCAACAAACCGACCACGTATCAAGGGCGTGAGGCCCCGCCAGAAGGGGAATCACGTCTCGCCAGCGGAGGGAGAGCGCGGGACCCCACGGCGCGTTAACACAACCGAGGAACAAGGGCGTCGCGCCTCTCCCGGCAGGAGACGCTTCCACCCCAGCCGGGTGAGGCGGGGGAGCGGAGCGGAGAAACAAACCGACCACGTATCAAGGGCGTGAGGCCCCACCAGGAGGGGAATCACGTCTCGCGAGCGGAGGGAGAGCGTTGGACCCCACGGCGCGTTAAAACAACCACGGTACAAGGGCGGCGCGCCACTCCCGGCAGGAGACGCTTCCACCCCAGCAGGGGGAGGCAGGGGAGCGGAGCGGAGACACAAACCGACCACGTATCAAGGGCGTGAGGCCCCGCCAGAAGGGGAATCACGTCTCGCGAGCGGAGGGAGAGCGCAGGACCCCACGGAGCGATAACACAACCACGGTACAAGGGCGGCGCGCCTCTCCCGGCAGGAGACGCTTCCACCCCAGCCGGGGGAGGAGGGGGAGCGGAGCGGAGCAACACACCGACCACGTGTCAAGGGCGTGAGGCCCCGCCAGAAGGGGAATCACGTCTCGCGAGCGGAGGGAGAGCGCGGGACCCCACGGCGCGATAACACAACCGAGGTACAAGGGCGTCGCGCCTCTCCCGGCAGGAGACGCTTCCACCCCAGCAGGGGGAGGCAGGGGAGCGGAGCGGAGACACAAACCGACCACGTATCAAGGGCGTGAGGCCCCGCCAGAAGGGGAATCACGTCTCGCGAGCGGAGGGAGAGCGCGGGACCCCACGGAGCGTTAACACAACCACGGTACAAGGGCGGCGCGCCTCTCCCGGCAGGAGACGCTTCCACCCCAGCCGGGGGAGGCGGGGGAGCGGAGCGGAGCAGCACACCGACCACGTGTCAAGGGCGTGATGCCCCGCCAGGAGGGGAATCACGTCTCGCGAGCGGAGGGAGAGCGCGGGACCCACGGCGCGTTAAAACAACCACGGTACAAGGGCGGCGCGCCTCTCCCGGCAGGAGACGCTTCCACCCCTGCCGGGGGAGGAGGGGGAGCGGAGCGGAGACACAAACCGACCACGTATCAAGGGCGTGAGGCCCCGCCAGAAGGGGAATCACGTCTCGCGAGCGGAGGGAGAGCGAGGGACCCCACGGCGCGTTAACACAACCGAGGTACAAGGGCGTCGCGCCTCTCCCGGCAGGAGACGCTTCCACCCCAGCCGGGGGAGGAGGGGGAGCGGAGCGGAGCAACACACCGACCACGTGTCAAGGGCGTGAGGCCCCGCCAGAAGGGGAATCACGTCTCGCGAGCGGAGGGAGAGCGCGGGACCCCACGGCGCGATAACACAACCGAGGTACAAGGGCGTCGCGCCTCTCCCGGCAGGAGACGCTTCCACCCCAGCAGGGGGAGGCAGGGGAGCGGAGCGGAGACACAAACCGACCACGTATCAAGGGCGTGAGGCCCCGCCAGAAGGGGAATCACGTCTCGCGAGCGGAGGGAGAGCGCGGGACCCCACGGAGCGTTAACACAACCACGGTACAAGGGCGGCGCGCCTCTCCCGGCAGGAGACGCTTCCACCCCAGCCGGGGGAGGCGGGGGAGCGGAGCGGAGCAGCACACCGACCACGTGTCAAGGGCGTGATGCCCCGCCAGGAGGGGAATCACGTCTCGCGAGCGGAGGGAGAGCGCGGGACCCCACGGCGCGTTAAAGCAACCACGGTACAAGGGCGGCGCGCCTCTCCCGGCAGGAGACGCTTCCACCCCTGCCGGGGGAGGAGGGGGAGCGGAGCGGAGACACAAACCGACCACGTATCAAGGGCGTGAGGCCCCGCCAGAAGGGGAATCACGTCTCGCGAGCGGAGGGAGAGCGAGGGACCCCACGGCGCGTTAACACAACCGATATACAAGGGCGGCGCGCCTCTCCCGGCAGGAGACGCTTCCACCCCAGCCGGGGGAGGCGGGGGAGCGGAGCGGAGCAACACACCGACCACGTGTCAAGGGCGTGAGGCCCCGCCAGGAGGGGAATCACGTCTCGCGAGCGGAGGGAGAGCGTGGGACCCCACGGCGCGTTAAAGCAACCACGGTACAAGGGCGGCGCGCCTCTCCCGGCAGGAGACGCTTCCACCCCTGCCGGGGGAGTAGGGGGAGCGGAGCGGAGACACAAACCGACCACGTATCAAGGGCGTGAGGCCCCGCCAGAAGGGGAATCACGTCTCGCGAGCGGAGGGAGAGCGAGGGACCCCACGGCGCGTTAACACAACCGAGGTACAAGGGCGTCGCGCCTCTCCCGGCAGGAGACGCTTCCACCCCAGCCGGGTGAGGCGGGGGAGCGGAGCGGAGAAACAAACCGACCACGTATCAAGGGCGTGAGGCCCCACCAGGAGGGGAATCACGTCTCGCGAGCGGAGGGAGAGCGTTGGACCCCACGGCGCGTTAAAACAACCACGGTACAAGGGCGGCGCGCCACTCCCGGCAGGAGACGCTTCCACCCCAGCAGGGGGAGGCAGGGGAGCGGAGCGGAGACACAAACCGACCACGTATCAAGGGCGTGAGGCCCCGCCAGAAGGGGAATCACGTCTCGCGAGCGGAGGGAGAGCGCAGGACCCCACGGAGCGTTAACACAACCACGGTACAAGGGCGGCGCGCCTCTCCCGGCAGGAGACGCTTCCACCCCAGCCGGGGGAGGCGGGGGAGCGGAGCGGAGCAGCACACCGACCACGTGTCAAGGGCGTGAGGCCCCGCCAGGAGGGGAATCACGTCTCGCGAGCGGAGGGAGAGCGCGGGACACCACGGCGCGTTAAAGCAACCACGGTACAAGGGCGGCGCGCCTCTCCCGGCAGGAGACGCTTCCACCCCTGCCGGGGGAGGCGGGGGAGCGGAGCGGAGCAACAAACCGACCACGTATCAAGGGCGTGAGGCCCCGCCAGAAGGGGAATCACGTCTCGCCAGCGGAGGGAGAGCGCGGGACCCCACGGCGCGTTAACACAACCGAGGAACAAGGGCGTCGCGCCTCTCCCGGCAGGAGACGCTTCCACCCCAGCCGGGTGAGGCGGGGGAGCGGAGCGGAGAAACAAACCGACCACGTATCAAGGGCGTGAGGCCCCACCAGGAGGGGAATCACGTCTCGCGAGCGGAGGGAGAGCGTTGGACCCCACGGCGCGTTAAAACAACCACGGTACAAGGGCGGCGCGCCACTCCCGGCAGGAGACGCTTCCACCCCAGCAGGGGGAGGCAGGGGAGCGGAGCGGAGACACAAACCGACCACGTATCAAGGGCGTGAGGCCCCGCCAGAAGGGGAATCACGTCTCGCGAGCGGAGGGAGAGCGCAGGACCCCACGGAGCGTTAACACAACCACGGTACAAGGGCGGCGCGCCTCTCCCGGCAGGAGACGCTTCCACCCCAGCCGGGGGAGGCGGGGGAGCGGAGCGGAGCAGCACACCGACCACGTGTCAAGGGCGTGAGGCCCCGCCAGGAGGGGAATCACGTCTCGCGAGCGGAGGGAGAGCGCGGGACACCACGGCGCGTCAAAACAACCACGGTACAAGGGCGGCGCGCCTCTCCCGGCAGGAGACGCTTCCACCCCAGCCGGGGGAGGCGGGGGAGCGGAGCGGAGAAGCACAACGACCACGTGTCAAGGGCGTGATGCCCCGCCAGGAGGGGAATCACGTCTCGCGAGCGGAGGGAGAGCGCGGGACCCACGGCGCGTTAAAACAACCACGGTACAAGGGCGGCGCGCCTCTCCCGGCAGGAGACGCTTCCACCCCTGCCGGGGGAGGAGGGGGAGCGGAGCGGAGACACAAACCGACCACGTATCAAGGGCGTGAGGCCCCGCCAGAAGGGGAATCACGTCTCGCGAGCGGAGGGAGAGCGAGGGACCCCACGGCGCGTTAACACAACCGATGTACAAGGGCGGCGCGCCTCTCCCGGCAGGAGACGCTTCCACCCCAGCCGGGGGAGGCGGGGGAGCGGAGCGGAGCAACACACCGACCACGTGTCAAGGGCGTGAGGCCCCGCCAGGAGGGGAATCACGTCTCGCGAGCGGAGGGAGAGCGTGGGACCCCACGGCGCGTTAAAGCAACCACGGTACAAGGGCGGCGCGCCTCTCCCGGCAGGAGACGCTTCCACCCCTGCCGGGGGAGGAGGGGGAGCGGAGCGGAGACACAAACCGACCACGTATCAAGGGCGTGAGGCCCCGCCAGAAGGGGAATCACGTCTCGCGAGCGGAGGGAGAGCGAGGGACCCCACGGCGCGTTAACACAACCGAGGTACAAGGGCGTCGCGCCTCTCCCGGCAGGAGACGCTTCCACCCCAGCCTGGGGAGGAGGGGGAGCGGAGCGGAGCAACACACCGACCACGTGTCAAGGGCGTGAGGCCCCGCCAGAAGGGGAATCACGTCTCGCGAGCGGAGGGAGAACGCGGGACCCCACGGCGCGATAACACAACCGAGGTACAAGGGCGTCGCGCCTCTCCCGGCAGGAGACGCTTCCACCCCAGCAGGGGGAGGCAGGGGAGCGGAGCGGAGACACAAACCGACCACGTATCAAGGGCGTGAGGCCCCGCCAGAAGGGGAATCACGTCTCGCGAGCGGAGGGAGAGCGCGGGACCCCACGGAGCGTTAACACAACCACGGTACAAGGGCGGCGCGCCTCTCCCGGCAGGAGACGCTTCCACCCCAGCCGGGGGAGGCGGTAGAGCGGAGCGGAGCAGCACACCGACCACGTGTCAAGGGCGTGATGCCCCGCCAGGAGGGGAATCACGTCTCGCGAGCGGAGGGAGAGCGCGGGACCCACGGCGCGTTAAAACAACCACGGTACAAGGGCGGCGCGCCTCTCCCGGCAGGAGACGCTTCCACCCCTGCCGGGGGAGGAGGGGGAGCGGAGCGGAGACACAAACCGACCACGTATCAAGGGCGTGAGGCCCCGCCAGAAGGGGAATCACGTCTCGCGAGCGGAGGGAGAGCGAGGGACCCCACGGCGCGTTAACACAACCGAGGTACAAGGGCGTCGCGCCTCTCCCGGCAGGAGACGCTTCCACCCCAGCCGGGGGAGGAGGGGGAGCGGAGCGGAGCAACACAACGACCACGTGTCAAGGGCGTGAGGCCCCGCCAGAAGGGGAATCACGTCTCGCGAGCGGAGGGAGAGCGCGGGACCCCACGGCGCGATAACACAACCGAGGTACAAGGGCGTCGCGCCTCTCCCGGCAGGAGACGCTTCCACCCCAGCAGGGGGAGGCAGGGGAGCGGAGCGGAGACACAAACCGACCACGTATCAAGGGCGTGAGGCCCCGCCAGAAGGGGAATCACGTCTCGCGAGCGGAGGGAGAGCGCGGGACCCCACGGAGCGTTAACACAACCACGGTACAAGGGCGGCGCGCCTCTCCCGGCAGGAGACGCTTCCACCCCAGCCGGGGGAGGCGGGGGAGCGGAGCGGAGCAGCACACCGACCACGTGTCAAGGGCGTGATGCCCCGCCAGGAGGGGAATCACGTCTCGCGAGCGGAGGGAGAGCGCGGGACCCACGGCGCGTTAAAACAACCACGGTACAAGGGCGGCGCGCCTCTCCCGGCAGGAGACGCTTCCACCCCTGCCGGGGGAGGAGGGGGAGCGGAGCGGAGACACAAACCGACCACGTATCAAAGGGCGTGAGGCTCCGCCAGAAGGGGAATCACGTCTCGCGAGCGGAGGGAGAGCGAGGGACCCCACGGCGCGTTAACACAACCGATGTACAAGGGCGGCGCGCCTCTCCCGGCAGGAGACGCTTCCACCCCAGCCGGGGGAGGCGGGGGAGCGGAGCGGAGCAACACACCGACCACGTGTCAAGGGCGTGAGGCCCCGCCAGGAGGGGAATCACGTCTCGCGAGCGGAGGGAGAGCGTGGGACCCCACGGCGCGTTAAAGCAACCACGGTACAAGGGCGGCGCTCCTCTCCCGGCAGGAGACGCTTCCACCCCTGCCGGGGGAGGAGGGGGAGCGGAGCGGAGACACAAACCGACCACGTATCAAGGGCGTGAGGCCCCGCCAGAAGGGGAATCACGTCTCGCGAGCGGAGGGAGAGCGAAGGACCCCACGGCGCGTTAACACAACCGAGGTACAAGGGCGTCGCGCCTCTCCCGGCAGGAGACGCTTCCACCCCAGCCGGGTGAGGCGGGGGAGCGGAGCGGAGAAACAAACCGACCACGTATCAAGGGCGTGAGGCCCCACCAGGAGGGGAATCACGTCTCGCGAGCGGAGGGAGAGCGTTGGACCCCACAGCGCGTTAAAACAACCACGGTACAAGGGCGGCGCGCCACTCCCGGCAGGAGACACTTCCACCCCAGCAGGGGGAGGCAGGGGAGCGGAGCGGAGACACAAACCGACCACGTATCAAGGGCGTGAGGCCCCGCCAGAAGGGGAATCACGTCTCGCGAGCGGAGGGAGAGCGCAGGACCCCACGGAGCGTTAACACAACCACGGTACAAGGGCGGCGCGCCTCTCCCGGCAGGAGACGCTTCCACCCCAGCCGGGGGAGGCGGGGAAGCGGAGCGGAGCAACACACCGACCACGTGTCAAGGGCGTGAGGCCCCGCCAGGAGGGGAATCACGTCTCGCGAGCGGAGGGAGAGGGCGGGACCCCACGGCGCGTTAAAACAACCACGGTACAAGGGCGGCGCGCCTCTCCCGGCAGGAGACGCTTCCACCCCTGCCGGGGGAGGCGGGGAAGCGGAGCGGAGCAACAAACCGACCACGTATCAAGGGCGTGAGGCCCCGCCAGAAGGGGAATCACATCTCGCGAGCGGAGGGAGAGCGAGGGACCCCATGGCGCGTTAACACAACCGAGGTACAAGGGCGGCGCGCCTCTCCCGGCAGGAGACGCTTCCACCCCAGCCGGGGGAGGCGGGGGAGCGGAGCGGAGCAACAAACCGACCACGTATCAAGGGCGTGAGACCCCGCCAGAAGGGGGATCACGTCTCGCGAGCGGAGGGAGAGCGCAGGACCCCACGGAGCGTTAACACAACCACGGTACAAGGGCGGCGCGCCTCTCCCGGCAGGAGACGCTTCCACCCCTGCCGGGGGAGGCGGGGGAGCGGAGCGGAGCAAGAAACCGACCACGTATCAAGGGCTTGAGGCCCCGCCAGAAGGGGAATCACGTCTCGCGAGCGGAGGGAGAGCGAGGGACCCCACGGCGCTCCCCCGCCTCTCCCAGCTGGGGTGGAAGCGTCTCCTGCCGGGAGAGGCGCGCCGCCCTTGTACCGTGGTTGTGTTAACGCTCCGTGGGGTCCTGCGCTCTCCCTCCGCTCGCGAGACGTGATTCCCCTCCTGGTGGGGCCTCACGCCCTTGATACGTGGTCGGTTTGTTTCTCCGCTCCGCTCCCCCGCCTCACCCGGCTGGGGTGGAAGCGTCTCCTGCCGGGAGAGGCGCGACGCCCTTGTACCTCGGTTGTTCTAACGCGCCGTGGGGTCCCGCGCTCTCCCTCCGCTGGCGAGACGTGATTCCCCTTCTGGCGGGGCCTCACGCCCTTCGTACGTGGTCGGTTTGTTGCTCCGCTCCGCTCCCCCGCCTCCCCCGGCAGGGGTGGAAGAATCTCCTGCCGGGAGAGGCGCGCCGCCCTTGTACCGTGGTTGTTTTAACGCGCCGTGGGGTCCCGCGCTCTCCCTCCGCTCGCAAGACGTGATTCCCCTCCTGGCAGGGCCTCACGCCCTTGACACGTGGTCGGTGTGCTGCTCCGCTCCGCTCCCCCGCCTCCCCCGGCTAGGGTGGATGCGTCTCCTGCCGGGAGAGGCGCGCCGCCCTTGTACCGTGGTTGTGTTAACGCTCCGTGGGGTCCTGCGCTCTCCCTCCGCTCGCGAGACGTGATTCCCCTTCTGGCGGGGCCTCACGCCCTTGATATGTGGTCGGTTTGTGTCTCCGCTCCGCTCCCCTGCCTCCCCCGGCTGGGGTGGAAGCGTCTCCTGCCGGGAGTGGCGCGCCGCCCTTGTACCGTGGTTGTTTTAACGCGCCGTGGGGTCCAACGCTCTCCCTCCAATCGCGAGACGTGATTCCCCTCCTGGCGGGGCCTCACGCCCTTGACATGTGGTCGGTGTGCTGCTCCGCTCCGCTCCCCCGCCTCCCCCGGCTGGGGTGGATGCGTCTCCTGCCGGGAGAGGCGCGCCGCCCTTGTACCGTGGTTGTGTTAACGCTCCGTGGGGTCCTGCGCTCTCCCTCCGCTCGCGAGACGTGATTCCCCTTCTGGCGGGGCCTCACGCCCTTGA
Source organism: Scylla paramamosain (assembly GCF_035594125.1). Taxonomy (NCBI): domain Eukaryota; kingdom Metazoa; phylum Arthropoda; class Malacostraca; order Decapoda; family Portunidae; genus Scylla; species Scylla paramamosain. The sequence continues at coordinate 36,733 of NW_026973824.1, read as the reverse complement.
TACGTGGTCGGTTTGTGTCTCCGCTCCGCTCCCCTTCCTCCCCCTGCTGGGGTGGAAGCATTTCCTGCCGGGAGAGGCGCGCCGCCCTTGTACCGTGGTTGTTTTAACGCGCCGTGGGGTCCCGCGCTCTCCCTCCGCTCGCGAGACGTGATTCCCCTCCTGGCAGGGCCTCACGCCCTTGACACGTGGTCGGTGTGCTGCTCCGCTCCGCTCCCCCGCCTCCCCCGGCTAGGGTGGATGCGTCTCCTGCCGGGAGAGGCGCGCCGCCCTTGTACCGTGGTTGTGTTAACGCTCCGTGGGGTCCTGCGCTCTCCCTCCGCTCGCGAGACGTGATTCCCCTTCTGGCGGGGCCTCACGCCCTTGATACGTGGTCGGTTTGTGTCTCCGCTCCGCTCCCCTGCCTCCCCCGGCTGGGGTGGAAGCGTCTCCTGCCGGGAGTGGCGCGCCGCCCTTGTACCGTGGTTGTTTTAACGCGCCGTGGGGTCCAACGCTCTCCCTCCAATCGCGAGACGTGATTCCCCTCCTGGCGGGGCCTCACGCCCTTGACATGTGGTCGGTGTGCTGCTCCGCTCCGCTCCCCCGCCTCCCCCGGCTGGGGTGGATGCGTCTCCTGCCGGGAGAGGCGCGCCGCCCTTGTACCGTGGTTGTGTTAACGCTCCGTGGGGTCCTGCGCTCTCCCTCCGCTCGCGAGACGTGATTCCCCTTCTGGCGGGGCCTCACGCCCTTGATACGTGGTCGGTTTGTGTCTCCGCTCCGCTCCCCTTCCTCCCCCTGCTGGGGTGGAAGCATTTCCTGCCGGGAGTGGCGCGCCGCCCTTGTACGGTGGTTGTTTTAACGCGCTGTGGGGTCCATCGCTCTCCCTCCGCTCGTGAGACGTGATTCCTTTTCTGGTGGGGCCTCACGCCCTTGATACGTGGTCGGTTTGTTTCTCCGCTCCGCTCCCCCGCCTCACCCGGCTGGGGTGGAAGCGTCTCCTGCCGGGAGAGGCGCGACGCCCTTGTTCCTCGGTTGTGTTAACGCGCCGTGGGGTCCCGCGCTCTCCCTCCGCTGGCGAGACGTGATTCCCCTTCTGGCGGGGCCTCACGCCCTTGATACGTGGTCGGTTTGTTGCTCCGCTCCGCTCCCCCGCCTCCCCCGGCAGGGGTGGAAGCGTCTCCTGCCGGGAGAGGCGCGCCGCCCTTGTACCGTGGTTGCTTTAACGCGCCGTGGGGTCCCGCGCTCTCCCTCCGCTCGCGAGACGTGATTCCCCTCCTGGCGGGGCCTCACGCCCTTGACACGTGGTCGGTGTGCTGCTCCGCTCCGCTCCCCCGCCTCCCCCGGCAGGGGTAAAAGCGTCTCCTGCCGGGAGAGGCGCGCCGCCCTTGTACCGTGGTTGTTTTAACGCGCCGTGGTGTCCCGCGCTCTCCCTCCGCTCGCGAGACGTGATTCCCCTCCTGGCGGGGCCTCACACCCTTGACACGTGGTCGGTGTGCTGCTCCGCTCCGCTCCCCCGCCTCCCCCGGCTGGGGTGGAAGCGTCTCCTGCCGGGAGAGGCGCGCCGCCCTTGTACTGTGGTTGTGTTAACGCTCCGTGGGGTCCTGCGCTCTCCCTCCGCTCGCGAGACGTGATTCCCCTTCTGGCGGGGCCTCACGCCCTTGATACGTGGTCGGTTTGTGTCTCCGCTCCGCTCCCCGGCCTCCCCCTGATGGGGTGGAAGTGTCTCCTGCCGGGAGTGGCGCGCCGCCCTTGTACCGTGGTTGTTTTAACGCGCCGTGGGGTCCAACGCTCTCCCTCCGCTCGCGAGACGTGATTCCCCTCCTGGTGGGGCCTCACGCCCTTGATACGTGGTCGGTTTGTTTCTCCGCTCCGCTCCTCCGCCTCACCCGGCTGGGGTGGAAGCGTCTCCTGCCGGGAGAGGGGCGACGCCCTTGTACCTAAGTTGTGTTAACGCGCCGTGGGGTCCCGTGCTCTCCCTCCGCTGGCGAGACGTGATTCCCCTTCTGGCGGGGCCTCACGCCCTTAATACGTGGTCGGTTTGTTGCACTGCTCCGCTCCCCCGCCTCCCCCGGCAGGGGTGGAAGCGTCTCCTGCCGGGAGAGGCGCGCCGCCCTTGTACCGTGGTTGCTTTAACGCGCCGTGGGGTCCCGCGCTCTCCCTCCGCTCGCGAGACGTGATTCCCCTCCTGGCGGGGCCTCACGCCCTTGACACGTGGTCGGTGTGCTGCTCCGCTCCGCTCCCCCGCCTCCCCCGGCTGGGGTGGAAGCGTCTCCTGCCGGGAGAGGCGCGCCGCCCTTGTACCGTGGTTGTGTTAACGCTCCGTGGGGTCCTGCGCTCTCCCTCCGCTCGCGAGACGTGATTCCCCTTCTGGCGGGGCCTCACGCCCTTGATACGTGGTCGGTTTGTGTCTCCGCTCCGCTCCCCTGCCCCCCCTGCTGGGGTGGAAGCGTCTCCTGCCGGGAGTGGCGCGCCGCCCTTGTACCGTGGTTGTTTTAACGCGCCGTGGGGTCCAACGCTCTCCCTCCGCTAACGAGACGTGATTCCCCTCCTGGTGGGGCCTCACGCCCTTGATACGTGGTCGGTTTGTTTCTCCACTCCGCTCCCCAGCCTCTCCCAGCTGGGGTGGAAGCGTCTCCTGCCGGGAGAGGCGCGCCGCCCTTGTACCGTGGTTGTGTTAACGCTCCGTGGGGTCCTGCACTCTCCCTCCGCTCGCGAGACGTGATTCCCCTTCTGGCAGGGCCTCACGCCCTTGATACGTGGTCGGTTTGTTGCTCCGCTCCGCTCCCCTGCCTCCCCCTGGTGGGGTGGAAGCGTCTCCTGCCGGGAGAGGCGCGCCGCCCTTGTACCGTGGTTTTTTTAACGCGCCGTAGGGTCCCGCGCTCTCCCTCCGCTCGCGAGACGTGATTCCCCTCCTGGCGGGGCCTCACGCCCTAGACACGTGGTCGGTGTGCTGTTCCGCTCCGCTCCCCCGCCTCCCCCGGCTGGGGTGGGAGCGTCTCCTGCCGGGAGAGGCGCGCCGCCCTTGTACCGTGGTTGTGTTAACGCTCCGTGGGGTCCTGCGCTCTCCCTCCGCTCGCGAGACATGTTTCCCCTTCTGGTGGGGCCTCACGCCCTTGATATGTGGTCGGTTTGTTACTCCGCTCCGCTCCCCCGCCTCCCCCGTTTGGGGTGGAAGCGTCTCCTGGCGGGAGAGGCGCGACGCCCTTGTACCTCGGTTGTGTTAACGCGCCGTGGGGTCCCTCGCTCTCCCTCCGCTCGCGAGACGTGATTCTCCTCCTGGTGGGGCCTCACGCCCTTGATACGTGGTCGGTTTGTTTCTCCGCTCCGCTCCCCCGCCTCCCCCGGCTGGGGTGGAAGCTTCTCCTGCCGGGAGAGGCGCGCCGCCCTTGTACCGTGGTTGTTATAACGCGCCGTGGGGTCCCGCGCTCTTCCTCCGCTCGCGAGACGTGATTCCCCTCCTGGCGGGGCCTCACGCCCTTGACACGTGGTCGGTGTGCTGCTCCGCTCCGTTCCCTCGCCTCCCCCGGCTGGGGTGGAAGCGTCTCCTGCCGGGAGAGGCGCGCCGCCCTTGTACCGTGGTTGTGTTAACGCTCCGTGGTGTCCTTCGCTCTCCCTCCGCTCGCGAGACGTGATTCCCCTTCTGGCGGGGCCTCACGCCCTTGATACGTGATCGGTTTGTTGCTCCGCTCCGCTCCCCCGCCTCCCCCGGCTGGGGTGGAAGCGTCTCCTGCGGGGAGAGGCGCGCCGCCCTTGTACCTCGGTTGTGTTAACCCGCCGTGGGGTCCCACGCTCTCCCTCCGCTCGCGAGACGTGATTCCCCTTCTGGCGGGGCCTCACGCCCTTGATACGTGGTTGGTTTGTTGCTCCGCTCCGCTAACCCCCTCCTCCGGCAGGGGTGGAAGCGTCTCCTGCCGGGAGTGGCGCGCCGCCCTTGTACCGTGGTTGTTTTAACGCGCCGTGGGGTCCCGCGCTCTCCCTCCGCTCGCGAGACGTGATTCCTCTCCTGGCGGGGCCTCACGCCCTTGACACGTGGTCGGTGTGTTGCTCCGCTCTGCTCCCCCGCCTCCCCCGGCTGGGGTGGAAGTGTCTCCTGCCGGGAGAGGCGCGCCGCCCTTGTACCGTGATTGTGTTAACGCTCCGTGGGGTCCTGCGCTCTCCCTCCGCTCGCGAGACGTGATTCCCCTTCTGGCGGGGCCTCACGCCCTTGATACGTGGTCGGTTTGTTGCTCCGCTCCGCTCCCCCGCCTCCCCCGGCTGGGGTGGAAGCGTCTCCTGCCGGGAGAGGCGCGCCGCCCTTGTACCGGGGTTGTTTTAACGCTCCGTGGGGTCCTGCGCTCTCCCTCCGCTCACGAGACGTGATTCCCCTCCTGGTGGGGCCTCACGCCCTTGATACGTGGTCGGTTTGTTTCTCCACTCCGCTCCCCAGCCTCTCCCAGCTGGGGTGGAAGCGTCTCCTGCCGGGAGAGGCGCGCCGCCCTTGTACCGTGGTTGTGTTAACGCTCCGTGGGGTCCTGCACTCTCCCTCCGCTCGCGAGACGTGATTCCCCTTCTGGCAGGGCCTCACGCCCTTGATACGTGGTCGGTTTGTTGCTCCGCTCCGCTCCCCTGCCTCCCCCTGGTGGGGTGGAAGCGTCTCCTGCCGGGAGAGGCGCGCCGCCCATGTACCGTGGTTTTTTTAACGCGCCGTAGGGTCCCGCGCTCTCCCTCCGCTCGCGAGACGTGATTCCCCTCCTGGCGGGGCCTCACGCCCTAGACACGTGGTCGGTGTGCTGTTCCGCTCCGCTCCCCCGCCTCCCCCGGCTGGGGTGGGAGCGTCTCCTGCCGGGAGAGGCGCGCCGCCCTTGTACCGTGGTTGTGTTAACGCTCCGTGGGGTCCTGCGCTCTCCCTCCGCTCGCGAGACATGTTTCCCCTTCTGGTGGGGCCTCACGCCCTTGATATGTGGTCGGTTTGTTACTCCGCTCCGCTCCCCCGCCTCCCCCGTTTGGGGTGGAAGCGTCTCCTGCCGGGAGAGGCGCGACGCCCTTGTACCTCGGTTGTGTTAACGCGCCGTGGGGTCCCTCGCTCTCCCTCCGCTCGCGAGACGTGATTCTCCTCCTGGTGGGGCCTCACGCCCTTGATACGTGGTCGGTTTGTTTCTCCGCTCCGCTCCCCCGCCTCCCCCGGCTGGGGTGGAAGCTTCTCCTGCCGGGAGAGGCGCGCCGCCCTTGTACCGTGGTTGTTATAACGCGCCGTGGGGTCCCGCGCTCTTCCTCCGCTCGCGAGACGTGATTCCCCTCCTGGCGGGGCCTCACGCCCTTGACACGTGGTCGGTGTGCTGCTCCGCTCCGTTCCCTCGCCTCCCCCGGCTGGGGTGGAAGCGTCTCCTGCCGGGAGAGGCGCGCCGCCCTTGTACCGTGGTTGTGTTAACGCTCCGTGGTGTCCTTCGCTCTCCCTCCGCTCGCGAGACGTGATTCCCCTTCTGGCGGGGCCTCACGCCCTTGATACGTGATCGGTTTGTTGCTCCGCTCCTCTCCCCCGCCTCCCCCGGCTGGGGTGGAAGCGTCTCCTGCGGGGAGAGGCGCGCCGCCCTTGTACCTCGGTTGTGTTAACGCGCCGTGGGGTCCCACGCTCTCCCTCCGCTCGCGAGACGTGATTCCCCTTCTGGCGGGGCCTCACGCCCTTGATACGTGGTTGGTTTGTTGCTCCGCTCCGCTAACCCCCTCCTCCGGCAGGGGTGGAAGCGTCTCCTGCCGGGAGTGGCGCGCCGCCCTTGTACCGTGGTTGTTTTAACGCGCCGTGGGGTCCCGCGCTCTCCCTCCGCTCGCGAGACGTGATTCCTCTCCTGGCGGGGCCTCACGCCCTTGACACGTGGTCGGTGTGTTGCTCCGCTCTGCTCCCCCGCCTCCCCCGGCTGGGGTGGAAGTGTCTCCTGCCGGGAGAGGCGCGCCGCCCTTGTACCGTGGTTGTGTTAACGCTCCGTGGGGTCCTGCGCTCTCCCTCCGCTCGCGAGACGTGATTCCCCTTCTGGCGGGGCCTCACGCCCTTGATACGTGGTCGGTTTGTTGCTCCGCTCCGCTCCCCCGCCTCCCCCGGCTGGGGTGGAAGCGTCTCCTGCCGGGAGAGGCGCGCCGCCCTTGTACCGGGGTTGTTTTAACGCGCCGTGGGGTCCCGCGCTCTTCCTCCTCTCGCGAGACGTGATTCCCCTTTTGGCGGGGCCTCACGCCCTTGATACGTGGTCGGTTTGTTTCTCCGCTCCGCTCCCCCCCTTCCCCGGCTGGGGAGGAAGCGTCTCCCGCCGGGAGAGGCGCGAAGCCCTTGTACCATGGTTGTGTTAAGGCGCCGTGGGGTCCCGCGCTCTCCCTCCGCTCGCAGGACGTGATTCCCTTTCTGGCGGGGCCTCACGCCCTTGACACGTGGTCGGTTTAATGCTCCGCTCCGCTCCCCTGCCTCCCCCAGCTGGGGTGGAAGCGTCTCCGGCCGGGAGAGGCGCGCCGCTCTAGTACCGTGGTTGTGTTAACGCTCCGTGGGGTCCTGTGCTCTCCCTCCGCTCGCGAGACGCAATTCCCCCTTTGATGGGGCCTCAAGCCCTTGACACGTGGTCAGTTTTCTGTTCTGCTCAATCTAATCACACCAAAAGGGCTGTGAAGTTCTCCCGGCGGGAGAGCCTTGCACTCGAGTTGGACGTAGAATCGGTACTCACCGACATTACTACTACTACCTCAAGGGGGTGAGGACCCAGGCAGCGGAGAAGCTTGAGGAGCGAGAGAAGGAAGAGAAACCGACCACGTATCAAGGGCGTGAGGCCCCGCCAGAAGGGGAATCACTTCTCGCGAGCGGAGGGAGAGCGAGGGACCCCACGGCGCGTTAACACAACCAAGGTACAAGGGCGTCGCGCCTCTCCCGGCAGGAGACACTTCCACCCCAACCGGGGGAGGCGGGGGAGCGGAGCGAAGCAACAAACCGACCACGTATCAAGGGCGTGAGGCCCCACCAGGAGGGGAATCACGTCTCGCGAGCGTAGGGAGAGCGCGGGACCCCACGGCGCGCTAAAATAACCACGGTACAAGGGCGGCGCGCCTCTCCCGGCAGGAGACGCTTCCACTCCAGCAGGGGGAGGCAGGGGAGCGGAGTGGAGCAACAAACCGACCACGTATCAAGGGCGTGAGGCCCCGCCAGAAGAGGTATCACGTCTCGGGAGCGGAGGGAGAGCGAGGGACCCCACGGCGCGTTAACACAACCGATGTACAAGGGCGTCGCGCCTCTCCCGGCAGGAGACGCTTCCACCCCAACCGGGGGAGGCGGGGGAGCGGAGCGGAGCAACAAACCGACCACGTATCAAGGGCGTGAGGCCCCGCCAGGAGGGGAATCACGTCTCGCGAGCGGAGGGAGAGCGCAGGACCCCACGGAGCGTTAACACAACCACGGTACAAGGGCGGCGCGCCTCTCCCGGCAGGAGACGCTTCCACCCCTGCCGGGGGAGGCGGGGGAGCGGAGCGGAGCAACACACCGACCACGTGTCAAGGGCGTGAGGCCCCACCAGAAGGGGAATCACGTCTCGCGAGCGGAGGGAGGGCGCGGGACCCCACGGCACGTTAACAGAACCACGGCACAACGGCGGCGCGCCTCTCCCGGCAGGAGACGCTTCCATCCCTGCCGGGGGAGGCGAGGGGAGCGGAGCGGAGCAACACACCGACCACGTGTCAAGGGCTTGAGGCCCCGCCAGGAGGGGAATCACGTCTCGCGAGCGGAGGGAGAGGGCAGGACCCCATGGCGCGTTAACACAACCACGGCACAACGGCGGCGCGCCTCTCCCGGCAGGAGACGCTTCCACCCCTGCCGGGGGAGGTGGGGGAGAGGAGCGAAGCAACAAACCGACCAAGTATCAAGGGCGTGAGGCCCCGCCAGAAGGGGAATCACGTCTCGCGAGCGGAGGGAGAGCGAGGGATCCCACGGCGCGTTAACACAACCGATGTACAAGGGCGTTGCGCCTCTCCCGGCAGGAGACGCTTCCACCCCAACCGGGGGAGGCGGGGGAGCGGAGCGCAGCAACAAACCGACCACGTATCAAGGGCGTGAGGCCCCGCCAGAAGGGGAATCACGTCTCGCGAGCGGAGGGAGAGCGTGGGACCCCACGGCGCGTTAACACAACCGAGGTACAAGGGCGGCGCGCCTCTCCCTGCAGGAGACGCTTCCACCCCGGCCGGGGGAGGCGGGGGAGCGGAACGGAGCAACAAACCGACCACGTATCAAGGGCGTGAGGCCCCGCCAGAAGGGGAATCACGTCTCGCGAGCGGAGGGAGAGCGCGGGACCCCACGGCGCCTTAACACAACCGAGGTACAAGGGCGGCGCGCCTCTCCCGGCAGGAGACGCTTCCATCCCGGCCGGGGGAGGCGGGGGAGCGGAACGGAGCAACAAACCGACCACGTATCAAGGGCGTGAGGCCCCGCCAGAAGGGGAATCACGTCTCGCCAGCGGAGGGAGAGCGCGGGACTCCATGGCGCGTTAACACAACCGAGGTACAAGGGCGGCGCGCCTCTCCCGGCAGGAGACGCTTCCACCCCAGCCGTGGGAGGCGGGGGAGCGGAACGGAGAAACAAACCGACCACGAATCAAGGGCGTGAGGCCCCACCAGGAGGGGAATCACGTCTCGCGAGCGGAGGGAGAGCGCGGGACCCCACGGCGCGTTAAAACAACCACGGTACAAGGGCGGCGCGCCTCTCCCGGCAGGAGACGCTTCCACCCCAGCAGGGGGAGGCAGGGGAGCGGAGCGGAGACACAAACCGACCACGTATCAGGGGCGTGAGGCCCCGCCAGAAGGGGAATCACGTCTCGCGAGCGGAGGGAGAGCGCAGGACCCCACGGAGCGTTAACACAACCACGGTACAAGGGCGGTGCGCCTCTCCCGGCAGGAGACGCTTCCACCCCAGCCGGGGGAGGCGGGGGAGAGGAGCGGAGCAACACACCGACCACATGTCAAGGGCGTGAGGCCCCGCCAGGAGGGGAATCACGTCTCGCGAGCGGAGGGAGAGTGCGGGACACCACGGCGCGTTAAAGCAACCACGGTACAAGGGCGGCGCGCCTCTCCCGGCAGGAGACGCTTCCACCCCTGCCGGGGGAGGCGGGGGAGCGGAGCGGAGCAACAAACCGACCACGTATCAAGGGCGTGAGGCCCCGCCAGAAGGGGAATCACGTCTCGCGAGCGGAGGGAGAGCACGGGACCCCACGGCGCGTTAAAATAACCACGGTACAAGGGCGGCGCGCCTCTCCCCGCAGGAGACGCTTCCACCCCAGGAGGGGGAGACAGGGGAGCGGAGCGGAGCAACAAACCGACCACGTATCAAGGGCGTGAGGCCCCGCCAGAAGGGGAATCACGTCTCGCGAGCGGAGGGAGAGCGCAGGACCCCAGGGAGCGATAACACAACCACGGTACAAGGGCGGCGCGCCTCTCCCGGCAGGAGACGCTTCCACCCCAGCCGGGGGAGGCGGGGGAGCGGAGCGGAGCAACAAACCGACCAGGTATCAAGGGCGTGAGGCCCCGCCAGAAGGGGAATCACTTCTCGCGAGCGGAGGGAGAGCGAGGGACCCCACGGTGCGTTAACACAACCAAGGTACAAGGGCGTCGCGCCTCTCCCGGCAGGAGACGCTTCCACCCCAACCAGGGGAGGCGGGGGAGCGGAGCGAAGCAACAAACCGACCACGTATCAAGGGCGTGAGGCCCCACCAGGAGGGGAATCACGTCTCGCGAGCGTAGGGAGAGCGCGGGACCCCACGGCGCGCTAAAATAACCACGGTACAAGGGCGGCGCGCCTCTCCCGGCAGGAGACGCTTCCACTCCAGCAGGGGGAGGCAGGGGAGCGGAGTGGAGCAACAAACCGACCACGTATCAAGGGTGTGAGGCCCCGCCAGAAGGGGAATCACGTCTCGCGAGCGGAGGGAGAGCGCAGGACCCCACGGAGCGTTAACACAACCACGGTACAAGGGCGGCGCGCCTCTCCCGGCAGGAGACGCTTCCACCCCAGCCGGGGGAGGCGGGGGAGCGGAGCGGAGCAACACACCGACCATGTGTCAAGGGCGTGAGGCCCCGCCGGGAGGGGAATCACGTCTCGCGAGCGGAGGGTGAGCGCGGGACCCCACGGCGCGTTAAAACAACCACGGTACAAGGGCGGCGCGCCTCTCCCGGCAGGAGACGCTTCCACCCCAGCCGGGGGAGGCGGGGGAGCGGAGCGGAGCAACAAACCGACCACGTATCAAGGGCGTGAGGCCCCGCCAGAAGAGGTATCACGTCTCGCGAGCGGAGGGAGAGCGAGGGACCCCACGGTGCGTTAACACAACCGATGTACAAGGGCGTCGCGCCTCTCCCGGCAGGAGACGCTTCCACCCCAACCGGGGGAGGCGGGGGAGCGGAGCGGAGCAACAAACCGACCACGTATCAAGGGCGTGAGGCCCCGCCAGGAGGGGAATCACGTCTCGCGAGCGGAGGGAGAGCGCAGGACCCCACGGAGCGTTAACACAACCACGGTACAAGGGCGGCGCGCCTCTCCCGGCAGGAGACGCTTCCACCCCTGCCGGGGGAGGCGGGGGAGCGGAGCGGAGCAACACACCGACCACTTGTCAAGGGCGTGAGGCCCCACCAGATGGGGAATCACGTCTCGCGAGCGGAGGGAGGGCGCGGGACCCCACGGCACGTTAACAGAACCACGGCACAACGGCGGCGCGCCTCTCCCGGCAGGAGACGCTTCCACCCCTGCCGGGGGAGGCGAGGGGAGCGGAGCGGAGCAACACACCGACCACGTGTCAAGGGCTTGAGGCCCCGCCAGGAGGGGAATCACGTCTCGCGAGCGGAGGGAGAGGGCAGGACCCCATGGCGCGTTAACACAACCACGGCACAACGGCGGCGCGCCTCTCCCGGCAGGAGACGCTTCCACCCCTGCCGGGGGAGGCGGGGGAGAGGAGCGAAGCAACAAACCGACCACGTATCAAGGGCGTGAGGCCCCGCCAGAAGGGGAATCACGTCTCGCGAGCGGAGGGAGAGCGAGGGATCCCACGGCGCGTTAACACAACCGATGTACAAGGGCGTTGCGCCTCTCCCGGCAGGAGACGCTTCCACCCCAACCGGGGGAGGCGGGGGAGCGGAGCGCAGCAACAAACCGACCACGTATCAAGGGCGTGAGGCCCCGCCAGAAGGGGAATCACGTCTCGCGAGCGGAGGGAGAGCGTGGGACCCCACGGCGCGTTAACACAACCGAGGTACAAGGGCGGCGCGCCTCTCCCGGCAGGAGACGCTTCCACCCCGGCCGGGGGAGGCGGGGGAGCGGAACGGAGCAACAAACCGACCACGTATCAAGGGCGTGAGGCCCCGCCAGAAAGGGAATCACGTCTCGCGAGCGGAGGGAGAGCGCGGGACCCCACGGCGCCTTAACACAACCGAGGTACAAGGGCGGCGCGCCTCTCCCGGCAGGAGACGCTTCCACCCCGGCCGGGGGAGGCGGGGGAGCGGAACGGAGCAACAAACCGACCACGTATCAAGGGCGTGAGGCCCCGCCAGAAGGGGAATCACGTCTCGCCAGCGGAGGGAGAGCGCGGGACTCCATGGCGCGTTAACACAACCGAGGTACAAGGGCGGCGCGCCTCTCCCGGCAGGAGACGCTTCCACCCCAGCCGGGGAAGGCGGGGGGAGCGGAACGGAGAAACAAACCGACCACGAATCAAGGGCGTGAGGCCCCACCAGGAGGGGAATCACGTCTCGCGAGTTGAGGGAGAGCGCGGGACCCCACGGTGCGTTAAAACAACCACGGTACATGGGCGGCGCGCCTCTCCCGGCAGGAGACGCTTCCACCCCAGCAGGGGGAGGCAGGGGAGCGGAGCGGAGACACAAACCGACCACGTATCAGGGGCGTGAGGCCCCGCCAGAAGGAGAATCACGTCTCGCGAGCGGAGGGAGAGCGCAGGACCCCACGGAGCGTTAACACAACCGATGTACAAGGGCGTCGCGCCTCTCCCGGCAGGAGACGCTTCCACCCCAACCGGGGGAGGCGGGGGAGCGGAGCGGAGCAACAAACCGACCACGTATCAAGGGCGTGAGGCCCCGCCAGAAGAGGTATCACGTCTCGCGAGCGGAGGGAGAGCGCGGGACCCCACGGCGCGTTAACACAACCGATGTACAAGGGCGTCGCGCCTCTCCCGGCAGGAGACGCTTCCACCCCAACCGGGGGAGGCGGGGGAGTTTAGCGGAGCAACAAACCGACCACGTATCAAGGGCGTGAGGCCCCGCCAGGAGGGGAATCACGTCTCGCGAGCGGAGGGAGAGCGCAGGACACCACGGAGCGTTAACACAACCAATGTACAAGGGCGTCGCGCCTCTCCCGGCAGGAGACGCTTCCACCCCAACCGGGGGAGGCGGGGGAGCGGAGCGGAGCAACAAACCGACCACGTATCAAGGGCGTGAGGCCCCGCCAGAAGAGGTATCACGTCTCGCGAGCGGAGGGAGAGCGAGGGACCCCACGGCGCGTTAACACAACCACGGCACAACGGCGGCGCGCCTCTCCCGGCAGGAGACGCTTCCACCCCTGCCGGGGGAGGCGGGGGAGAGGAGCGAAGCAACAAACCGACCACGTATCAAGGGCGTGAGGCCCCGCCAGAAGGGGAATCACGTCTCGCGAGTGGAGGGAGAGCGCGGGACCCCACGGCGCGTTAACACAACCGAGGTACAAGGGCGTCGCGCCTCTCCCGGCAGGAGACGCTTCCACCCCAGCCGGGTGAGGCGGGGGAGCGGAGCGGAGAAACAAACCGACCACGTATCAAGGGCGTGAGGCCCCACCAGGAGGGGAATCACGTCTCGCGAGCGGAGGGAGAGCGCGGGACCCCACGGCGCGTTAAAACAACCACGGTACAGGGGCGGCGCGCCTCTCCCGGCAGGAGACGCTTCCACCCCAGCAGGGGGAGGCAGGGGAGCGGAGCGGAGACACAAACCGACCACGTATCATGGGCGTGAGGCCCCGCCAGAAGGGGAATCACGTCTCGCGAGCGGAGGGAGAGCGCAGGACCCCACGGAGCGTTAACACAACCACGGTACAAGGGATTTGCGCCTCTCCCGGCAGGAGACGCTTCCACCCCAGCCGGGGGAGGCGAGGGAGAGGAGCGGAGCAACACACCGACCACGTGTCAAGGGCGTGAGGCCCCGCCAGGAGGGGAATCATGTCTCGCGAGCGGAGGGAGAGTGCGGGACCCCACGGCGCGTTAAAACAACCACGGTACAAGGGCGGCGCGCCTCTCCCGGCAGGAGACGCTTCCACCCCTGCCGGGGGAGGCGGAAGAGCGGAGCGGAGCAACACACCGACCACGTGTCAAGGGCTTGAGGCTCCGCCAGGAGGGGAATCACGTCTCGCGAGCGGAGGGAGAGGGCAGGACCCCATGGCGCGTTAACACAACCACGGCACAACGGCGGCGCGCCTCTCCCGGCAGGAGACGTTTCCACCCCAGCCGTGGGAGGCGGTGGAGCGGAGCGGAGAAACAAACCGACCACGTGTCAAGGGCGTGAGGCCCCGCCAGAAGGGGAATCACGTCTTGCGAGCGGAGGGAGAGCGCAGGACCCCACGGCGCGTTAACACAACCAAGGTACAAGGGCGGGGCGCCTCTCCCGGCTGGAGAGGCTTCCACCCCAGCTGGGGGAGGCGGGGAAGCGGAGCGGAGCAACACACCGACCACATGTCAAGGGCGTGAGGCCCCGAGAGGAGGGGAATCACGTCTCACGAGCGGAGGGAGATCGCGGGACTACTACTACTCACCGACCGTGCCTCAAGGGCGTGATAACCCAGCCAGCGGGGAAGCTTGCCTTACGAGCGGGGGAAGGCTACGGGACCCCACGGCGTGTTAACATGATCACAGCACAAGGACGGCGCGCCTCCTCTCCCGGCAGGAGACGCTTCCATACCAGCTATGAGAGCGATCAGAGCGGGACAAGAACAAACTGCTTACGTTTCAAGGGCGTGAGGCACTACCGGAAGGGGAATCACGTCTTAGGAGAGGAGGTAGAGTGCGGGACGAGACGACAACCGGATGATTTCACCAAGTGACAAGTCTCTTGATGTAAGGGAGCACTTTCGACGCCACGGATGTGATTTATTCACGACAGCAGGCTTTCGTTAGGTACTAACAAGTTTTTTCATTTTACTTAGGTAGAGTGAAACCAGAGTTTCATTTACCGATCAAGGCCGGGTAGACATAGATAGGACAGTGAATTTACTTTAAGCCCACGCTATATATATAACTTACGTGAC